>NC_056736.1:785374271-785646771 GCF_019279795.1 Protopterus annectens | reverse complement strand
AAGTGCCTCAAAGGCATTACACAGACCTCACATTAGCTGATTGGGGGCATTCACGACACATGTTATACAATAACATACACATTCTGGATGCATCATGCAGTACAGCCCTTTCCAATTACCGTTACTACTAATATACACCTCTGGGATACGTAAGTGGTGTTAGTAGATGATGGCCCTTCACCTAGCACACACTGCACCCATGTAAATTATTGCTGTTTACCTGTATAGTACTGTGGCAACCCCTACAGAACATACCCCCCAACTGTACAGGGATTTGCTGAATCTGTACATGTGTGGCTCATATGTTTGGTCTGTTCCTCATAACTCCTGTATTTGTCTGATATATTACTAGGTTGGCCTGTGGCTTGGTGCCACTAAGTAATGTCCTAATTGGGGGTGCAGACTGCACAACCTGCAGTACATGCATTTTAAAGCAAAGCAGGTTACTCAAAGAACTTACCAAGTTTACAGTGGATATAGTAAGTGTAGACACACCTGTTAACATGCCAGGTTTTCATGATATATCACATGAGACCTCAGAAATCAGTTCATAAAATTGCCATCATATCATATGACATATAACCTATGCAATCCAACTGAAGAACATACACATCTACAGGTAAAATAGATACAATAGGCTGGTTGCATGAGTGTGCACACCCTTAAAGTAATACTCTGTTACAGAAACTTTTGATTTAATCGCAGCATGCAGTCCTCTTGGAAGGTGACTATCCACATGGCACATCTTGACTTGCCAATGTTTGCACATTCACTCTTGCAAAACACCTCCAACTATGTCAGATTGCAATGGCATCCTCTGTGCACTGCCGCCTTTAAGTCACCCTGCATATATCTTATTGGACGTAGCTGTGGGCTCTGACTCGGCCAGTACAGAATACTGCTTGTGTTCTGGTGAAGCCATCCTTTTGTTGATATGGATGTATGGTTTGGGCCACAGTTGTGTGGAAAGGTGGAATTCCTCACCATCCACAGCTATGAGGCAGACACCAGAATGTTTTGGAGCCACAAGGCACCAGTGTTTGGAGCTGTTCATAATCCCCACTAACTTGGCTACAGCCCCAGTTCCAGCTTGTGAACAGCAACCCCAAAGCAGGACACTGCCATCACCATGCTTCACCGTGGGGGTGGTGGTGTTGTGGTGATGTGCAGTGGTGATATTGCGGCAAACACACCTGTCAGAATTGTGGCCAAAGAGTCCAACTGTGGTCCCATATTACCATAACACATTTTCGCATTTGCTTTTTGGAAAACTGATATACTGTTTTCAGACTTTCACCAGGCCTGGATATTGTTTGGTGTGAGGAACTTCTACTATCTTCCAACCCTATCATATAGGCAGGACATATGGAGACCAGGGAAGGTTGTTGTGACATTTAGTACACACCCAATACTTGCTGGAGATTCCTGCTACTCATTCAATGTTGCTGTAGGGCTTCTGGCAGCCTCCCTGGCAAGTTTTGGTCTTGTATTCTCATAGACTTTGGTGGGATGTCCACTCCTTCGCAATGTCACTGTAGCCCCATATTTTTACCACCTTTTGATGACTGTCTGCACTATATTACATGATATGTGCAATGCTGTGGAAATGTTTTGGTACCCTTCTCCAGACTGATACATCTCAGACTTGTAGTCCCTTAGCTTCATCAGCTCTATGTGAACCAAGGCTGTTGCTGTAGCAAGCAGCTGGGTATATGTTAGGATAATCCTGGTAGGACAGCTGACCATTTTTTGCTGTTAATCAAAGAGTCTCTGTGATTGATGGCTGTTGATGTACTGCTGTAGTTATATCGAAAGCTGCCTCAACACAGTACTAGCGTCCGCCTGTGCACACATATGCATCTAGGTTGTTGTACTATTGTTATGTGTCATTATTGTTTCCCTAAGAGATTTGTTTGCTTAACAATTGAATTGTACAAGTTATAGATCACATGAAAGGTTGGCAGTATTTTGAACTTGTCTATTGTGCTCTAATTTTTGTATATCACACATAACCTGTCATTCTAACAGGTGTGTGCACCATTTAAATGCATTGTATACCACTAATTTCTACAATATGACCCTAGTTTTGTGCCTTTGTCCCCCCATTTTGTCAGACTTTGCCCAGGTGTCCTGCAGTGACAGGTTGGGAGGTTTGCTACAGATAAGTGACATCTCCTGCAAAAGGCCCCTGTCATGACCACCGTGACACAATGTATTAAACACCATCACAGGTGAACATGCAGATATTGCCAAATGGTTTAGTGTAACAGTTGTGTGCATGGTCACATGCATTAACTTTATCATGCCTGAGGTACTGGTTAGCCACAACAGGGAAACCCCATACTTACTGGGTTCAGGCTGCTGTCCCATGTGCAGACCACCTTTGGCCCCTTACTCTTTAATATTTTTATAAACCACCAGTTCACATCCTCATTCCCTGGAATACTCATGCAATATGAAGATGATGGTACTATTATCTGCATCTCTCCCACACTTCCACAACTGCACTCCATCACACAACAAACCTTTACCTCAATTAAAAGCTTGGCTCACTAACTATCAACTCTTCCTTAACACAAAAATACAAACTCATTCTTTTCTTGCCAAAAAAAAAATCACCATATTGACGTAAACCAGTTTGAAATACATTTGGCAGACAAAACTGTTATTGAAATAGTCCTAGTGCCATCATTGACAATCAACTTAAGTTTGATCTCCATATCCAACACAACATCAAGAAAACTCACCAGAAACTAGGCATTCTCTATAGGAATAAACACTCCCTAAACACATTGACCAAAGATACTCTTGCTAAAATCTTTCTTCTCCCCTCCTTACTATATGGTGCCACAATTCTTTCCACCCTATAGGCCTGTGTCAGAACCAAAATAGAATATTGCTACAACAAAGTGGCCAAGTTTGGCACTAACTCAAAGACCAACGCACATCATTGTAGAGCATTACATAAGCTACAATGGCTTGAGCTCCCTAATCACCTCCATTATGTCCAGATTTTAACCTTACAGAAAATAATTTATTAACCTTTAGCATTCCCACTCCTGACCCACAAAGTCAAACTGTACATACCCAACAGAACTTTAATGTCTAAAGACAAAAAAACTCCTTCCTATCTCCAAACCCAAGACAAAGCTTATATTCTTTCTCAGTTGTTAAAGTTTGGAACTCACTCCCCCAATCCACTAGAACTATTACAAGCCTCAAAGCCTTTAAATCCTCCATAAAACAACAAGTGAATAGGTCATGGCTATGCTCATGCTCTGTTCTGGGCTAACTTGACCACAGCTCTTCCTCCTCTGATTGATCTTCACCTAGCAAACCTTTTCATTTCTTCCCCAGGACTAACACTGCTCCCCTTATTTGATACTTCTGATTTTCCCAGCTAATCCCACTCAAACTCTTTTCCTTTTTCTCCCCACAGTGCTTTCTCTTTTATAATGTAGAGACTGCTCAATGCTCTACCACTCTGTTACACTAGAATGACAAACTTTAGAATAGCATGTATTACCTTATAAAGAATGTAACGTAGTTATCTCCTATTGTTAATAGCATTATTGTGTGTGTGTGTGTGTGTGTGTGTGTGTGTGTGTGTGTGTGTGTGTGTGTGTGTGTGTGTGTGTGTCTGTGTGTGTGTGTGCGTGTGTATATGTATATGTATATATATATATATATATATATATATATATATATATATATATATATATATATTATTATTTTTTTTTTGAAAACTCAGAACATTGAAAATGTGCTTCATCACATTGAAAACTACAATGTCTATGTAAATAACATCCTCTCCGCCTATAACAACACCTAACTAACAAACACACTTTCTACTACATTTCTGATGGGGGGGTGAGCCACCCTGCACTGCTCATGTGGGGGGCTCTGCCCCCAACACCCACATAAATTAAATATATCAACTCCAAGATCACACTACAGTGGAAAAAAGTAAATTTCTTAACCTCACTGTATCACAATCACCATACACTAAACTATCACTAGTGTAGGTTGGTGTGTTTGCTAGTTTGGCGAAGTTGAGTGTCTGTTTGTGTATGTTATGTGTGTGGTTTACAGTTTCGTGATTTTTTTTTTTGTGTTTTGGGGTTTCGTGATTCTGGTCTCAGTTACTTGAGTTTCGGTGTTGTGGTCTTTCAGTTATTTCAAGTAGACCCGAGTGAGTATATGTGAGTGTTTTTGTAAGTTGTACATATGGGTTAGGGTAGGGAGGTGGAAATATGAGTGTGAGTCTTGGATGTGTTGGTGTTTGTGTATGTGTGGTGTGTGTGTGTGTGTGTGTGTGTGTGTGTGTGTGTGTGTGTGTGTGTGTGTGTGTGTGTGTGTGTGTGTGTGTGTGTGTGAGAGAGAGAGAGGGAGTGTAGAATGTCTTTGTGTGAGTTTTTTTTTTTTTCTGTTTGTGCGATATCGGAGTTGGTATATATAAGTAGGGGGTATGGGTGTAGGGTTGTATAGTAAATTTGGTGTGGGTAGAATGGTTGAATGTTGTGTGGTGTATGGTGTATGTATGTTCGTGATTGTATGTTTCGTGCTTTTGGGTTTTAGCATTGTGAGTCTTTCACCTTTATAGTTTCGAGATACTGAAATTCGAGGTTTCAGTATTTCAGGATTATAAAGGGGAACTAAATATATATATATATATATATATATATATATATATATATATATATATATATATATATATATATACATACATACATGCTATTTTTCTTGTGAAGTTAAATACTTGGGTGTATGTTTCTCTATATGAACTTAAGCCTACTTATCTCTTTATATAAAGCTAGATGTTGTAAGAAGTTTGTATGTAATGGTTTGTAGTTGGAGCTTTTCTCCCTGGGCCTCAGGTCAAAATGGGTTCTTTTGACCCAGATGTATTTTTCCAATAAACAAATGTAAAATAAAATAAAATAAATCAAAAATAACTTTCTATCATTAGTCTTAATTTAGATAAGGCTTTTGACTTAGTTAATTGGTTGTACCTTAAAGTGTATAATATCTCACCTGAATGAATTCCCTTATTTTCTAAGCTATACAATAAATCTTATACTTATGTTAAAATAGGTTAATTTCTTTCTAATTCCTTTAAATTACAACAAGGCACAGAACAAGACTAACCATTATCATCTTTACTTTTTGTATTAACTATAGAACCCTTTGGTAATAGTAGTAATAAGAACACTAATGTTATCAAAATAAGATTTTGAACTTAAGATTCAGCTCTTTGCTGATGTTATTTTACTGCTACTAGGACATATAGTTAATTTATTAGAACACATAATTACAACGATAAAGAACTTTTCTGTCAGCCAGTCAGATAAATGCTCCGTTGCAAAAATGTCAGTAAAAAATCAAAGAAGTAAAATAAGCAACGAGGCAAAGCAGGTATTCTTTTTACATCAACAAGGTGATTCTTCCACAAAAATAATTTGGTTATTCATAAATAATACAAGAATGTATCATAAAATAAATCGTTTTAATGGACTTGATAAGCGCTTTCTCTAAAATAGCTTCTTCAGAAGAAGCTATTTTAGTGACAGTGCTTATCAAGTCCATTAAAATGATTTATTTTATGATACATTCTTGTATTATTTATGAATAACCAAATTATTTTTGTGGAAGAATCGCCTTGTTGATGTAAAAAGAATACCTGCTTTGCCTCGATGTTTATTTTACTTCTTTGATTTTTTACAGAACACATAATTAGTTCTGTGTGTCAATTTGAAGAAATCTTGAACTTAAGATTTAATCATAATAAAACAAGTAAATTAATAATTATTAAAAAATAAAAACATTCACACAAAACATATTCTAACTTCAATTGGAATAGTAATAAAATGAAATACATTGGTATAACCATTAGGTCTAAAAGTAAAGAAATGCTACAAACTTTCAAAACAGTTTTAAGTTTATTCACAATTGGAACAAATTCTTTTTTTTTACCATGGAAGATAAGTAATGCTTATTAACATGGTAATTCTCCCTAAAATACTGTGTTACAATCTTTAGTACTATCTCCAGCAAAAAAGGAAATACATAATATTCTTCTTAATTTTTTGGGGCATCCTAATAAACCAAGAGTGTTTCTTGATTGGCACAGAGAAGGTTGAGTTAATGGTGGAATGGGATTCTCAGATATTCACTTGTATGCTACTTACAACAATTTTAAACATTATAGCATTGTAGATAAATTCATCTTATGATTCAAAATGGAAACAAATACCTCCAGAAATATTATTAGTAAATAATAAATATATCACAACAAGTCACAAACAAATAGTCCCTATAAATGGTTATTAGAAGATTTTTGTGTAAATGGAATTAAACCCTCTTCTCTACTTCCTTAATTAAATAACATCAATTTCTCTTTACAAAAGTTCACATATTCTAATAATTGTTTTAAACACTTAATATGTTCTATGTTTTTAATTGCATATACAAATGACTGCTTATAAACTTATAACTTCAACAAAATGCTAGAATTGAAACAGCAAAGTAACTTAATTTATTGGCATTGATTCTTAAATGGTACTGATATGCTGCTGAATATCTAAGGTCTAAAAATTATCAGGATTCTGAGAATTGGCTAATTTTACAAATATTTAGAGATTTTGTGAACACCAAGATTAATAAGATATGTAACCTAGACAAGAAAGTGTTACCCAAATTATTGGAATTCTTAATAAATATCAATAATAATAATGCAATGGAAAATAAATCATATCCGTCACTTTTTTAAATAAAATTCTTAAGTTAAATTTCACATATTTAGATGATTCCTATTGGAACTGCTACTCAAAAATGAATAATGAAAACTTCTCTGAAGAATACAAGAAAATAATATTAAAATATACAGATAAAACTACATCTTGACTATTTTGTACAGTTTTTACTTGGACATTTTTACGCACAGCTTTTGTTACTTCTAACAAAATTGCACTTATGTATAAATCAAATAGAATGAAATGTTGTACATGTAATTCTGAAATAATAGCTGATTGGACACATATGGTATATGAATGTGACATCATTTCCCCTTTCTGGGAAAAAAATCATAACTTCATTCAAGCTGTATGGTCAGATTGATGTAATATTTCTAAAGCTTTAATTTTATTTAATGTTTTTATTTATTTATTTGACATTTGTTTACCTGAATGGTCCAGCTGGTCAACAGAAACCCATTTTCAGTGGAGGCCTGGGGATAAAAGCTCTGATGACAGATATTAAAACGTTGCAAAAAAGTATACATATATACAGAAATTTACATTAACATGTTATACATGCAGAAATTTAAGACATCAGAACATGCAAACAACAATTGAGATTATTAGCATAATTTCGTGTAGGAATAAGAGAGACAGCCAAGCATGTAACTTGTGACATGGCATTCAGATAAGTACAAATAAAATTCCTTAGCAGTACAGCTTAGCATGATATGAAATGGTATTATTGTTTTGAGTCATGAATAGATGAAACAGATGCAAGGCATGTCTTGAAAGGTTCAATTCAAAATGTAGATTCACTGTTGGCTAAACATGATCCTAACACCAACTTACCTAGTACACTGATTGAATCCTGAGATAATTCCAAAAATCCAAGTGCCTCTTCTTTTGTCTATTCTTGCTATAGGCAGAAACGTAATCACTAAAAATCAAAAAAGTAAAGTTACCCCCCTAGTGCTGAATTTATTAGTATGGCAAAAAGTGTTTGCAGTAGTGAATTGCATACTATAATGATGAAAGTTTCTAATATTAGACATTCATATAAATCTTGGCTTAAACTTAAAGACTTGCTTGAAAAATAATAATAGTAGTTGATATGTATATCTCTGATATAATGACCATCTGTCAATCTATGTAAATAGTTATTTGCCCCACTCCCCTCCTATAAAAACACCACACTGAATGACATTTGATGACCTTTATTAAACTTCCATAAACATGGTGGTTAACCAAAATTCATTAATTTCAGCCAAACATGATACAGGTGAAAACAACATCCATGTAACATTAAACTAAGACAACATGACCCCGCTCATCCTGATCAGTAAGCAGCATCCATACCTCCACTCACTTACTTATGAAACAGTGTAACACTCACTTCAGTTACCATTTATTGAATTACCTCCAAACAAATAAGCAGCTTTCCTCCACTTGCTTATTTACTTATCAAACAGTGCGACTGCTCACTTGCCTTTCCCAACTTATTGAATTGAACATCCACCACCAGAGGGAGAACAGAAGACAACAAGCCTGTCCATCTTCTCCACTCACCAGCCTGACCAGGCTTTTCCCCCTCTCTCTCTGACAAACATTCAGCAACTTAACCACCATTAAAGCATTAGGCCAAACATCATTCGGTGTACCTCATCCTCTCTAACCAAACTAGATCCAAGTCATCACCTCCTAAAAGCCTATCACATAGCTAGCAAAAATAGCCAGTTACCTAAACAGCTGAAACAAACCACTGTTCCTCTCCTATGCTAAGGTAGCAACCATAGCCTAATAACCTAGCATAACCAATGCACGTGAACTAAATAATCCTTACCTCAGAACCAATGAAAGCCTTGCAAAGATTCCAGGGGCATTACCAGCCAACTGGACAACCAAACACTAAGCTCACTGCCACTAAAAACCATGCAGAGGAAATTGCATACCATCATGCCACATTGACCCCATTTATCACCCAATTAATGTAATAACCAGATGAGATTCAAATGAGATCTCTAAGGTCAGTGCAACACAATCCTAACATCACAACAACTATGCATTATAAACATAAATGTTTCAAATGGCCATCATGGTATTTTAGCTGCCCAACCACCACAAACCCTACCAGTTCCATATTTGACCGTAATCCCCAACAAACCCAAATTAACCTCCTACCCAGCTTAACACAAAACCAAATACTCAATATCCCCTGCATCATCCTTCCTTCATTCACACAAGCCACTAAACCAATCCTCCAACTTTATGTAAATATGTTAAACTTTAAGCTTTAATGCTATGCTACTAGTCAATGTTAAGTTTGATGTTATCTATGTAAATTTGAATTAAGCTTGAATGCTATGTTACTATTCAATGTTAAGTTTGGTACTATCTATGTAAATTTGAATGTTTCTGTCTACACCTTATATTTGCTTAAAATGCAACTGTGGACCTTTCTCCCTGGGCCTGCACTGAAAATGGACATGTATCCAGACAGACTTTCAAACATGGCCTGCTTCTAGAAACCTCCAAATGCCTGCTTTGCTTAAACCCTCCATCACCCCCATAATCAAAGCACCCTGTTCCCAAAATATACCAAACACACCCTCATGCCTACAATGCTTCATGAAACCCGACCTTCAAAATTTACTCAAGCATAAATAAAATGGTTCTTGTGGTACTCCATCTAAACCCTAACCTAGTATGTAACATTACCAACACCTACCACACCCTATGAATGATTTCAGCTTTCTATCACCAGAGCACATCATGGCCCTCTACCAACACAGTAAACTGAAAGGGTAACTGTAACTGCACCCCATGAGTTCCACCCAATTCTGACATGCCCAACTGCGTAGTTACCAAAATAAAATTACCTGAAACCTCATTACCCACCACTCCAGTAGCCAAAAACCATTCCATCGCAGTTGCATCCATCACTTTTCAAGATCGCTTCCTTTGGCCCTCCCACTAATGCTCAGTCTGCACTCCCCATCTGTAACATGATTCCAGCAGCAGAAAAATTCCATCAGCTGTTCTGTGACCTCACTCCATGAAGTTCCAGCCACAACCATCTCCTGAGGAAACCACCTTCTTCGGACTACCAACTGATATGAAGACTGTGCTGACACCATCTGTGACCTCATTATATACCACTCCAACTACCGAAACCTATATGCAAATGCACCATCTACAAATAAAAAACAAGTGTAAATCATCTGCAATACATAAAACACAATCAACAACAACCTACCCACTCTCTGAATGTCCTGAATAAATCCACATTCCAGTGCTATCTCCAAGGTCCCAATGAAGAGTTAAGCCTGTCAAACCTCTGCTTTCTGCTGGTAACAGACAGTGCATGCACACTTATCTGGCAGTGCCCGCAGGGGCCTTCTAACTTGTGAAAACACACTCTCATTTTTCCCCTGATAAACAGCCCACAAACACCTATGAGCAAAGGCCCAAAACTATTTTTTTTTTTTTTTTTTGTGAATAAGAATTATAGCTAAGCAGTCTGGTGGACCAAAAGGTCCCACCTGAATACTAATGTCTGATATTCTCTATCAGCAGTATCAAATAACTCGCCAATAATTTGAAATGCAAAACAGAAAACACACACCTCTTGTATGATAACAGACTGACTTTTGGACATTCTGCAAAGATCTGTGCAGTAGAAGGGCATGCCGCTCAAACATGTTAAAGCCAGCAGTCTGAAAAAAAAGGGGGGGCCAAAGTTAATCTAGAGCCAAGGTCTCACTATGAACTGCTTGCTATTGCCCTTCTAAACTTATAAAGTAACTAAAACAGGTTACACATAAACAAGATCGCAGTATCCAACCGACTGGAGTACGCAGCCCAGATATGAATCAAAACTTGGACATTCCACTTATATCTGTCATCTGCAAATCATAACTAGGAAATGGAAAAGGACCTTGGTAACACATCTCTTCAAGTTGAAACACAAATATATGCCACTGCAATGACCTACCCCCACCAGGAACCACCAAGTGTAAACCCACAATTGTAATACTTCACTACATTCCTTCAACCTTTCCTTGTTCTCCATGGTTTTTATTTCTCTCTTTTTTTTTTCTCTTCACCAACCACTGTGTAACTGCCATAAATAAATAAATACATAAATAATGAGCTAACATAACCACCAACTGCCTCAGAAAACAAGCCTAAAAAACTACTGGAGCCTCCATAAATTAGTATTGGCCAACAGTTGTTGTTGGCCAGTCCAAGCCTAGCCAATTATCCCATACGAAAATCAGACCCTGTACCTTGTGCCAGTAAGGTAACTATGCCGTCCTCACAGCCCGCAGTTCCATTTCTAACATTAGTCCTTAATAATATGCCACTAATTAGCAGACAAACTGTTAAATGGTCCCAACATATGTGGCAGAATTCTGGACCTTCTGTGAAGGTCTGTACAGTTAGAAGGTAAGGCACAGACCGAATGTCTGCACTACCACAACATCCCTTCCACATCTCGCCTGCCACTGAATTGAAAGCTCTGCCTTAGCACAGATTGACTAAAGAGTATTAAGTCAGAAATTCAAATGTCTGTCATTATTGTCCACCTGCCGCCCTAGAGAAAATGCCATTAGTTCCAAAAAAACACAATTTTATATGCCTGGATCTAAATATGAGGCAACATCTAGACAGGCTGCTACGACTTCCCACACCTGTAGAGCATCTGCCCATTACTTGGATCACACTCCAGCCCATGAGGACAAAAAAAAAAACACAGTCACTTTACCTTAAGAAGCACGCCCAAAACTGAGGTACCACCATCGCTACTATTTTACCATGCCTAAATGCCTATCCCCATCGTAAATATAAGTAAACATGCGTTTCTAAATAGTATGAAGTCTACAACTCAAATGTCTGTCATTAGCAACTAACTTCAGTCTTACTGATTGCCAAATAATTTTCCAGAAACCATAGTTATGAAAACGGAAACATACTTATGAAAATGGGCTCATCTCTAAAGTGGTCAATTATAGTACTCATCCTCTCAAAGCAAAAAACCTGGACAAAGCAAAAAAACACCACAAACACCAAAGATGTAGAAACACTGCTTCACAGTACCCCATAGCCTCAACATGAAACACAACTCTCAACCTGTTATAGCAAGGAATCGTGACAAAGAAAATGGGACATCGGCTCAATCCCACATCCAAATGTCTGTCATTATATAGTAAATTCAAATCTTCAGGCATACCTGCAATTTACCAAAAAGCCACCAGTTCTTATGCAAAACAGAGCCAGAATGTGCAGCAAAATCTGGACATTATACAAAATTCTAAACAACTGCAAGGTAAGTCTTGAAACAGGAGGACACCCATACCAAAACCCCCAAACTGGACAATGAAAAGTCAGGAGCTACCATGCATTATCCCCTAAGCTGTCAGATCATGAAATGCCTCCAAAGCAAATAAATTATTGATTGTAGTCAGAATTACTGGCAACAGTAATATCTTGGAAGCAGTAACTTGTTAAAAATTATCCCAGCAAAAAAGAGCAACCAATGTCTGTTAACAACTCGCAGAGTGACTATTTTCTGAACTACACTGTAAAGGACCCTTCACCCAAAATCCAAACTACAAACCTCTGTAGAATGGACTGACAACCTGAGTTAAAGTCTAAGCTGCCAGTGCACATCGGGACAGTTACTAGGCAAGCACTAGAACCCTCTTGCAGGAAGTGTGGATGAGGGAAATGCCCATCCCCCTTTATTCAACAGCTACTCCAACTGCAACTGCCCATGTGCGGCAAATAACACCTATGGCTGCTCCTAAAACCGCAAAATTGCTGCTCCACAGACTGAATCCACTCTGAGAACTCTAAAAACTATGTTGTCCATGGGGAGCAGCTATACCTCTAAGAAGTACAAACTGTAACAAAATGATAGCAGCATAACTCCCTTAAACTGAATCACTTCTGCTTTCCCACTGATGAACGGTTGCCATTGACATAAATATCTATTTTTTTTTTTTTTAATGCCTTACAGCTATGAGGTGAAAGAGCTGTTCCTATGCACAAAAACAGAAAGTGCGCCAACACCCTTCCCCCACCATGGTCAGTGTCTTGCTGGGCATGCACAAGATGCGAGTGAATTGTGTTCTCTTATTAACAACTGCACGGAGTTAACATTTGAGCAGCACAAATTAAAATAATCACTTGTCAGGCAAATAACATTGTCAGTAATCCTCCACTGACAATAACAATTGACCAGGTTGACTGCAACCTAAAGTGCAAATAACCTAGGAGATAAACTGCAAACTGCAGCTTTAAACCCAACCTGCTCCGTATATGGGCAAGGCACTTCATAAAGAAGCTTGAGTGCCATAGCGTGCCAGTCAGTACTCAATAACTGAGACTGAGGTTAACGCAGACATCCAGATCCCAATTGGCGGCAATTCCTAAACACAAAAGAATCTTGAAGAAACCAAGACTTCTGCTCACAATATTGTGATATAAGCCCTGTCTCAAGAAATGAATGGAAAGCAAATTCGTCACCACCTAATACTACACATAAACAGCAGAAACCCTACCCAATTGAAATGTAACCCAGTCAATGTTACACCCCCATCCCCAATTCTTCAAACACCCAAAAGCCAGAGGAAGGAGAAAAAAAATTGTTATACTTTTACATATACAAACCCCTACCTCCTACACCAGCCACCCACCCACCAGTAATGTGGGGCCTACCTGTTCATCATTAATACCTACAGGTCATCTTGGATGTAACATCTACCTTAGCAAGTTCACACCAAAAAATGTGACTCCTACTCCAGTTACACTTGCATAAAACCCTTTAAGCTCCTCCCTACCCTTACCTCATTTCTTCCCACTCATGTTTCATTCCTATTTAACCATATCCTTCCCTTATCCTTCTAATTTTGACAACTCAATTTATCTAGCCCCACTTGAAGATGCCCCTGGACAAATCGGTCTGTTCCAAACCGCATTTATTTGTTTTATAATTGATTTGTTTATTTATTGTTTTAAACACAAATTTAAAAAAAAATTGAAAAAAAGTTGATACACAAAATATAATCAGGTTAAGCATGTTTTCCCCATTATGCTCTGACTATTGGAAAGAAATAACTCCACTTATTTTTACAAAAATGAAACCAATAAAATTACAGTCTGCAGCTCTCATTTCATTGAACTCCTTCTTCTTTGCCACCAGTATAATGTTCCCAAGATGTACTTAAAGATGGGCGGATTTATCAAGCTAATTTCCAGTGTCGAACAGCTTTTTAGTCACAGAGAGGACAATATTTGTCTTTGCTGCAATTGTTTACAAAAACCCACACAAAGAGAGACTTGGACACTACCAGAATGTAATTCATACAGCCTTGATGAAAATGATCCTGAGGTAGTCTAAAAATTCAGAAGCCTGTCAATATTAGTATAGCCCAAATGGTGGTACCATTTAAAAAAAGGAAATGTATGAAAGCAAAGAAGCTTAGTTTGAAGATACTCTATATATGTATATATATATATATATATATATATATATATATATATATATATATATAGATATATATATATATATATATATATATATATATATATATACACAGCTGGGAAGTCACAGCAAAGTATAAATTTAGGGTAGGGAAAATGCAAAACCCTTCCTAATATAGCAAAACTCAGACAGAGGAACACAATTGAAGAATACATAAAACAAATGCAAAGCATATCCTGAAGGGTACAATTCAAAACATAGATACACTGTTAGTTAAACAGAATCCTAACACCAACTTAACTAATACATTGGAAAATGGCCATACTAGGGTAATTAGTTTAGGTAAGTTTAACAGTCCAATAGATTGCCAAGAGTATAAACAAAGGAAATTAACAATAAGTAAGAATTTGTAAAACATGCATCACCAAAATAATTCTTTAACTACAATGCATCTTTCACAATCAGGCAGCCAAATGTACTAACACCGAGACATGATTCATACCTTTACAAATGTTATTTGACATGAAAAGCAGAGACCTCCATGTATGCATGCAGATGCATGCCAACTTCACTCTTATAACCTTCTAAAAGGGTTCTGCAAGTTGAAAGAAAGAAGTATTTGCCTTACTGGGTTCAAAACCCAAGATCATCAGTAACTCTTGTCACACACACATGGTAGCTTATTTAATTCCAGCATATTTATATAAATTATCATATAACAACTGAAATAATCTTTGTGTACTTAAGAATATTTAATTTGTTATAATATAACAGCTAAAATAATCTTCACGTATGCTTAAATATTTCAAATATTTATTTGCATACTGTGCATATAACTTAAGGAAAAAGATGTTTAAATTTTTCATACTTTCCTTGGCTGCTCATTTACTCTAATTTAGTGATCAAAATTAGCTTCAATTAAATTCTGTTTTGATTCCCTGGCCTACAATAAATTCAAATAAATTGTGATGTAAGTAGTGCTATTATCTGCAATCAGTAAAATGTCCTGTTTCTCAGGATGTGGCCTCTAAAACTATTTTCTAGGCTATATAACATTGAACCACGGCATACATCATTTTTAGTGCACTATATTTTTGTCTACAGTTTCTTTAAAACCTATAGGTTCATCCATTCCAAGCTGTTACACTTGGTTTAATTTCTCCGTCTTTTGGATTTCTAATACCATGATGGAAATGGATCCCCTTCCTAAGTCAAAGTTATGATTAAAGCTCATGAAGTTATCATTGTTTCAGTCATTGATGTTAGCCAAAATTGCTTTTTGCAGCACTGGCAATGTGCCCAGAATTGACATCTTCTGCTATTCAGACTGTGTTAAATGTATTGGTAACATATATAAATATGACCCTAAATTATTTTGTGAGACCCATTGCTCCTACTACTATTGGAACTAACTGAGAATCTTTCTAACACATTGCCCTCATTTCTGCCTGCAAATCCTGGTATTTTATGACTTTGTGTCTCTCTGCACATAATCACTGGGTATAGCAATTTAAATGATTAATGCTACTTTTGTCTTCTTTTCATGGACTACATTATCTGGTTTTCTCACATCTAGTTTTTGAACTGTTGTTAACAGGTGATACCATGTGATACAAACTTCATCATTCTCTTTAATGCTTTGTGGATCATGTTTCCAATGCATCTCAGCTACTTCAGTATTGTAATACCATACAATTCCCAATGCAACAGTCTTGCCAAAATATTATGCCTTTCAGTATGCAGGCCCCCTACCCTTAGCACATCACACCCAACATTAAGATGTGTGACTGTTTTAACTCTTTTTACAGAACTTGCATTTGCCTGTTTCCCCCACATGTTCAATTGACTTTGAAAACCAACATGTATGTAGTCCACTATCCTAAGCCACCAATAATAACCTTTCATCTTTTGGTTTAAATTCACCTATTTTTTAACCATTCCTGAGTCAGATCTTGATCAACATGAGGTTGTTCCATGAGTTTTCTGTACTTGCTACTTTATTTATACCTTATTTATGTCTTTTTTACATTTGCTGTTTTTTCACATATGATCTTTCTCCTTATATTATTTCTTTAGTTTTTTAGGCGCATTCAGTTACTGCCTGATTTTTGTCTACTTCTGGTTTGATTATCATACCTGCTTGACAGCAATATGTTTCTGTTAAACTGAGCATGGAAGTCATTTTAAACATGTTCTCCTCATGTTTTAAAACTTTCACTGTGTTTGGATCTGGTGAAGTCAATAGATATGTTATGTAGTCCAACGATTTCATATCTACTCATGAAATCAGTTTCAAGGAGGCCCATACCTCCTTCAGAATGATGAATATATAATCTTGGTATACACTAATCATTACATATAATTTGATAAGAGTGAAGAATTTTTCTTGTTTTCCTGTCTAACTGATCCAGTACCTTTTCAGGCCAGTCAGTCACCCTAAAACTGTAAGTTAGAACAGGAAGAGCAAACTGGTTTATAGTTTGGACTTTGTTCATGGATATGGCTGTTTTCAGTATTAATTTTAATCTTGTAAAATATTCTTTACTGTGTTCTGTTCGCATGTGTTCATGTCCTATTATCCATACTTCATCAATTCTCAAACATTTATACATTTCCACTTGCTCAAGTTCAGTTACATCACATTCTTGTCCCAGACTGATATTTTTTTGGTGATGCAGCTTTCCTGCTTTAAATGTTGCTTTTACACATGTAACAGGACCAAATGACATTGTTATATCATCTGAGAAAGTCTTTTGCTTTCAGCTTCTCATCTGATGGACTATACAATTTTAAATTATCCACAAAAAAAAAGATGGGCAGGATTCACGAAGCCTCCGTGTAAGAGTTATAACTCATACACGGAGGCTGCAGTTAAACAGAGTGATGTCAGCATGCTCTGCATATTCATGAAAGCATGCTGAATCACACTTAAGGCCAACACGGTCCGTGTAAGACAGTAGGGGGCGTGTCCGTAGGCCGAGCCCTGTAAGCGGACACGCCCTCAGAAGAGGAAAAGTACCCAAAGTAAACACCCACGACAGAGTCCACGGAAATGTGAATAAACAGAACACAACACATGCCCCCACAGACTATGAACAGAAAACATATAAATAAACACGTTTTATATATTTTTTTAAATTGTAAAAATGTTTAACCGTGAGTGCGCTTCGTTTGCTGGCGTGCCCGTAGCGCAGCTACAGTTAGCAGTCAGTGGGAAAGCATATAAGAACTAAATATGCCAAATAAACCAGGAAGCAATAGCGTAGCAGTAGAGATGTTGGCTGAAGAGCAGGCATTCATGGTTAGAAACCCCACAACACCATTTTTTTTTTTTAGCAAAATAAGCAGGAAACAAGTCCCTGACAAATATATACAAATAAAACCACAAATTATGTAAAATGTAATGAAATAGCCCATTTATATTGAAGAAATGTGAGGCAACAAACGAATAAAAAATGCCAGATGTGCTCATAGCTGAGCTACAATTTAACAGAGTGAGTGCATCTGCCCGTAGATGAGCAGTGGTTTAACTGGTGCAAAATGTGTGCCCGTAGCTGAGCAGTGGTCTAACACACTACATCTATGTGCCCCTAACTGAGCTGAGCATAATATGCGTGCTGATAGCCAAATGAGGCTTAAAGCAGCATACCCCATTTGCGCGGAGCTGCGCACCGCGCAAACAAGCTAACCGACGGGCAACGTTGAGCAAGCCGTATCAAAACTGCCTTTACACAGACACACCCCTCAGCATGTCTAGACAGTCATGAAAAATAAAAAGCAGTGGCCAGGTTCGAACCCAGGATACTATACACCATAGTCAAGGTACAGAACCACTAAGCCATGACAGCAGTACCTTTAAATGCAATAATAGCTAATATATAGGAATGAATACAAACTAGAGCATGACAATGCAGGTTTACTGAAGTTGATACAATTCCAAAATGGCCAATCACAGATATGTGCAGGAAAAACGGACTATATAAGCCCCATAGGTGGGAATACACAACATAAATGATTGTAGAACTGACCTGCAGGCAGAATGACAGGAGTAGGAGAGGGTAGTTGCTTTCGAGCACAGAGGTGGGGCATTGAGGAGTCCAGGTACAAGGTCTGGCTCCTAGTCCATAATCATGAGGCCCAACTCATGCAGGGCCAGGTCGTCTGGGGAGCATACAGGGCCGAGGCGTGGGACCGGTTGGCTCATGATCTCACCAGTGCCACAGGGATTCCAAGGACTGGTGAGCAGGTCCGTCACCACTATGCGGACCTGAAGAGATGCAAGCAGGACCAACTGAACCTTTGGATCCAGGAGGCCCGGCAAACACCCAACGCACCACTACTGAGTAAGTAACATTTAATTATGTATGTAAGAAATTAAACTAGCTGATATTATGGAGATGTGTATTCCAATATTACTTCATTTATATTACAGCTGCAGGTGTCCGTTCTGCGAACCGCAGAGCCTATGGCGATAGGCTGGTGCGGTTGCACCACCAGGCAGGTCAGTAATCCACTACCAGTAACTGTAAAGAAATATAAAAGTATGACAGTCAGCAAAAGAGTGCAGTGTAGTCAGTAAGGAATAAAATCTGCAAGTAACAGTGTGATAGTGTCTGCAAGTATTGCTTGATTACAAAAGTGTGTTTCAGCCTGTAAGTTAAACCGAAAAATGAAACTGTCCGACATATATTCTGAAATAAAAATGCCCTACCTGTAAGAAAATAGTACACAACCTGCAGCAGGCTGAAAAGTATAGCTGCAGAAGATGATGAAATCACATGTGTGAAATATATCCCTGTGGAAATACTGAAACATGACAGAAGTGAGACTGCTGGAAAGGATTGTAATAACTACAGGTAAAACATGTCAATAAAGCCTAGAAGTAAGTACCATCCTGAATAGTAAAATGAAAGCAAGTGAGAGAGTGTGAGAAAGTGTCATGAATCCAGCAATACAGTAGTAATAACCCCTGAATAAAGTATACTGCAGTCAAGACAGAATGAAATGCATGTGCGATTCAAAACCAAACAGCAAAATCTGTTCAAAGTGTTGCTGCATCTGGAATGTGTATCCCAAAATCTGGATATGTTGCTCTCAGTCTGCAATATGCAGATAGGATGATTGTCTGATATACCAAACATCCACACTTGTCTACAGCTATATAAAGCAAATGTAGCAGCATGATGTAGCTGAACAAAGCTAGATATGAATGTGTACGAAGAACAATAAAATGTATATTGATGTTGCAGTAACAGTCCTATCACCAAGTTGAAATAGTTATCATATAGGAAACTGTAGTTAGAACAGTAGTGTGTATATAACTGTAGCTATTAGAAATGTACAGCATATGTATTGTTATTCGAAGGTGTTAATATTACTTTTTTTACCCCACCCTATAACCACATATAACCCATTCCACGTGAAAATGGTATGTGCAATCACAATTAACACCCCTGGACATTTGTCCTGTTGGGTCATATATATTTGCATGTCCGTTGATGCATCTGCCCTGTTCATACATCCACACCTGTTGGCCTGTTGCCATCAATTAACTCTGCATGTTGTTGGACTGTGTATTTCTGTTCAAATTATGCATGTGTTATGCATGCTCTTCAATGGTGTGAATATCTGGGTGTTTGATTAATGGGAATACTAATGCATGCTGTTACAACTAATTGTGAATGGTATTATATGTCACTAACCCAAACTGTCATGACATAATGCAAAACATAGGATGACAGGGAAGGCAGGTTCCAGCGGACCCAGCTCTCCCACCTCAGCTGGCGAGTGCACCTGGCACTAGTGCTGAGTCCGGACCCTCCTCCGGTGGCCCTGTGCCACCTGCGGGTGGAAGCGCTGCAGGGGATGGGGCTCACCCCCCTCTGCAAGTGTGGCCAGAGGAGAGCCACCACTCATCCTCCGTAGTATCTGGACTGTGGTGCATAGGGAGATTCGGGACTCTGTACTCGAGCACCTACGCCAGCTCGAGGCACGGGTGGCGCAACTAACGGGCATGCCTGTTGCCCAGCCTACACAGCCCCCAGCACAGCCCCCTCCTGGGCAGTGAAGGAACAGTGGCTACTGCCTATGGGTGGGGATATCAGTTCCACTGTTGCCATCTGTGGGCTCATGGGCTCTGGATATCCAAACCTCCGTCCCCGTCAATTGTGTAACCCCCCCACATGTGTCATACACCACCCCTGTATGCGTCTTGTTTGTCTTGTCTGTTTACCTACCCAACCTACCTCCCCAGCTGTACCGACTTCCTTCACCTGACATACCACTCTCACCTGAAAAAAAAAAAGGGCACTCTGTACCCACAAAAGAATTACGCCCCATACATAGCTGCCCATTCCGCACACATGTCTGCTGGACATGGAACCTATCAATTACAATTGGCTGTACAACAAGTATTATTGTTGTCCTGACACCTCTCTCAGGGGTGGAAGGTTTCAAATGTCACACCAAATTACATACATATGCACAGCTGTTGCTGATGAAGAAAACGGCAGCTATGGGCCTTACCTACATCCCTCCTGCACATCACAAGCTTGTTTCCCTACTGTCTTACCCTCTTTGTGACCCCTTTTTCACCACTTTCCTGTCTCCCCATTTTCTTTTCTTTCAAAGAAAATAGCACGGGTGTGCGCCAGAGTAAGCACCGTTAAGCAGTTGTAAGCGGGTGTGCGCTTGTGTGCGCGGAGCTAACCGCCAGTACGCATGCGTGAGCTCCGCGCAAACCAGCGCTAACCCGGTTACAACTGCTTAAAAGTGCCTTAGTCACTTTGATTGACAGGTCCTGTACTCAGTTCAAAAGCAAAATAAAATCCCACTGTCAGTCCCAAACCCAGGAAACACTAGCCTGTATGACCTACCACTAAGCCATGACTCTTATACAAAAACATTGTGCTAAAATAAATATAACATGTAATAGTAGGGATGAATGTAAAGGGAATATAGGATGTGTAGTACACAAAGCATGTAATTTAAAATTACTGTCAAAACTACTGGATTTCCATAATAATAGTGTGTGAACAGAAACAGCCATGCTAGTTGGTAGCTTGTAGATAATAGGGTCAGTTAAAGTACATATATAAATGTATGTATATGTACATATATATAAATATATATCTATATATAGTTGTAGGAGTCAATGTGCATACACACTTGCTACAGGGAACATGAGAGAGGAATGGAGAAATGTGAATATACAACACAGCCTGAATCATTAGAGAGATACTAACCTTTACACTCACAGAACACTGTCCACAACATACCAGCATGGTCCCCGCCCTCACAATCTGAAAGGGCAACGCCTAACCCACATGCCCTTTTATAGCACTGACCTGAAATCACAGTGAGAACTGCAATCAGTACACAACTGGCTGTATGCAATTAGGAAATGCTGGCTTACAATTGGTGCAGAGGCCATCACATGGACCTATGCAGATACCTTCAAAAGCATCCAGTGCTAACACTCCCCACATGCAATACATTCATTGCATTGTCTGTAAGCAGACAGAGGGAGAGCAAGAAGTGAGAGAGAGACAGAGAGAGCAAAAATAAATAAATAAATAAAATTAGACACTGTGACTCTGTCACCCGAAGCTGTCAGCACTGACAGTAGCAGCAGCAAGCAGAAGCTGTGGTAACGCAACCAGCTGTGACAAACACAGGTAATGCAAAGTAGCAGGTTAATAGTGTGCATACTGTGAACCCTCCAAATGTGTCATAGGTCTGTATCCATAGGTATGTCCATGTGATATGTTGTGTGTACATAGTTCCACCAAAAGGGGATGACCATACATTACATGTCAATCAGTCTTAGGCCATGATCCTGGCAGCAGTTGTCTGTGCGTTGGCCCAGCAATGGCTGTAGTCACTGCTTTGAAAGGTCAGCCAGGTTCAAAAGTCATGGTCAGCCCATCCCAAAGGCACACTGGCTGGGAACAAGTGTCTGCAGGTACCCAATGTCACTGCATATGCATCCCATACTGCATAATTCCATAGCTTAGCAGACCAGGCCCATTATGCATATGATGTGGTAATTCCCAGGGTCAGTCGAGGTGCCCCCTTAGTGGTGTGGGACCACTGTTGCTGTATGCCACTGTCCAGGTACATATCCTGTAGTACGGCCAAGATAAACTATCAGTGTTATATGCGGTTGTATGTCCTCTCGGAGTGCCGGTAGCACACATCCAGGGATACCACGAGGTCATAGTGATGCTGTGTGTTCTTCTCTGCTGAGGGCGGCCCTCACCTGGACATGTGAGATGATAGGAAGGTTACATCCAGCTGTGATAAATATTTCAACTGGTGGGGGAGAAGGAGGGGGGATACGTGCACCGAACATGTCTGCAAGATTGTTGCCAATATCCGTGTGTTTGGTGAATGTTAAGTAGGTGTGTATTAACACAGAACATATCTGAGGCATGTGGTCCATATGTGTAACATAACTGAAGAAGGCCTTGTGGTCATCCATAGTGTTTGTGTCCATTTCCCTCCCAGAGTATGCCATGGACGTTGTTATGATGGACCGTAGCGTAGTACCAGTGCTGACCACAGATGCCTTCCCTTAATGTGAATGTGCTCTGTCCTGCAGTAGCCTCCTGCTATTGTTATACAATCGGCCTCTGTCTGGGGTCCACCGGACAGGATGCCTAACCTTTGTGCATAGGGTCTGGGTTAGAAATGTGTGTGCAAGTTCCATGCAGTCTGTGGCATGTCCGTGGTAAGCATTTGCAAAGGGGTCAGCAGTGTGGCTTGTGGCTTCCACTGGCCCAGTGTGCTGCATGGATACCATCTCAGTCCCAGCAAGTGAATAACTGTCTAATCACATACATATCAAAGTAGTCTACTGTGCTGGTGGTGGTGGTGGGATATGTATATCCAGGCCGAGTAACTTCTGTCCACATCACAGTAGTGGACGGTGTCCCACATACAGTACGTTGGGATGAACCCCCAGAGTGAGGTTGTGCATTGCACCTGTCAGTGTGTGCTGACCGATGGGGCATGCTACTATGTTGTTTGGAATGTGGCAGGTATTGTTGCACAGGTGTTGGCTGAGCACTGATATCTGGCCATGTACCTGTGTATCCACCATGACACACACACATGCAACATATGGGAGTAGTAGTATATCACTACACATGAGTATCATGTATAGTATGTGTGCCATATATTGCTGACATGGTCTGCTGATATCCTGTGTGTGTTCTCTTCCAGGGAGATGGCTCGACAGTGTAACCCCACCTACTCTGTGGTGGAAGATGAGGAGATCCACCAGAGCCTGGTGCGGGAGTATGACATCCTGTTTTCCCACACCAGTCAGATTCAGCAGGAGAGGGCCGCACTGTGGCAAGACCTTGTCCGTAGGGTAAATGATATTGGCACGCATAACAGGACATATGAGCAGGTACGACATCACTGCAGTGATTTAATCCGAAGTGTCCGGCAGCGTGCATCAGATTTCCACAGGCAACAGGTCGCCACAGGAGGTGGGGTGGCCACACATCCCCCCCTCAACAGACTGGAGGGGCTACTCCTAAGTGTTGTGGCTCCAGCCCCGGAACACCAACAGCAGTACACCTGCATCATGATGGAGGCTGGTTCCACACAGCAGCACAACATGGAGCGTGCAGGTAATATGCCATATGTACACTTGACTGTTCTGTACACTGTATCATATGCAATATCAATGGCACAGTTGTGCCCACTGACATTAATCTCATCATTTCTGCAGGTCCCTCCAGGGTTACAGCAAGACAGGCCATCCATGCTGGTGAGTGTGTTTAACATAACCTATAATAGTCCTGATAATGCTAGTAACAGTAGTGTAACTCAGTAGTGCTCTGTGTGTATACTGCAGGGTGTGCATGTGTGCATGTGTGCAGGTGTGCCTGTGCCCATGTGTGCATGTGTGCATGTGTGCAGGTGCATGTGTGCAGGTGTGCCTGTGTCCACTTGTGCATCTGTGCATGTGTGCGTGTGTCCACGTGTGCATGTGCGCCTGTGTGCATGTGTGCCTGTGTCCTTGTGTGCATGTGTGCATGTGTGCATGTGTACACGTGACCATGTGTGCATGTGTGCATGTGAGCATGTGCCCACGTGTGCATGTGACCACGTGTGCATGGGTGCATGTGTGCATGTGTGCATGTGTCCACGTGTGCATGTGTGCGTGTGTCCACGTGTGCATGTGTCCACATGTGCATGTGTGCATGTGACAGTATGCGTGACATTGCGGATGCTATCCGTAACTTCACCGATGTCATAGACAGACGTTGTGGGGACATATTACAGCAGTTCCACAACCAGATGTCCATGAGCCAGGGCAATGGTCGGCGTTTGTGGCATCGACGTGGCCGTATGCCGGCAGCAGCAGCAGCTGGCAGTCGGCGCGGATAACAACAGGCTCACGCACGCCCCCATAGTGCCAGCAGCAGCCCCAGCAATGCTGGGTCTGTGCTGTCATCGGAATGCCCCAGGAGACCACGTGCACGTGGCTCTGGACAGTCCCAACAGGGACTTGTGTCCAGTCAACACACTCCCGCTTCTGATGACAGTACCCAGTCTGGCTTTGTACTGGATACGGACCATAGCACCACTGCCAGGCACAGGTACCATGTCTGTGCACACAGACACTGATCTGTATGGCCTGCCAGGTGCAGTCTGTGGCTGTCCACAAACCCCTGTATATGGCAGCCATGAGGTGGAACTGTGTGCGTGCATACACACATGTGAAATGTTAACACCTAGGGCAACCACATACACGCACACACTGCACCAACACTGCCCCACCCTGTACTGCTGCCCCTCACCAACACACATACACACACATGTTAATTGGTGGTATCAGTGGCTGACTCAGGCATACCTAATCCACACCCTGTGCATATGATGACACTGTGCCACCTCCTGCAATCTCCAACATCATTGCGGGAACAGGTAAACATGTTGCTGATGCACAGGGTGACTACATAGAAGTGTATTAGTAGTATCATGTTGGTAATAGTACAGTGTGCTGCTATGACTGTGTGTATATCCCAGCATGCCTGCTGCAGTAACTGTATGAATGTCCCAAATTGTTATCTGCACCCATAGTACATACCAAAGTGTAACGGCTGCACATAATTGCATGCCGGTGGTAAGTTTGTCAACAGATAGCCGCATACATGGGTAGCACAGGGGGAAAGCTAACGCAAATAGTGATATGCAATGGTGGACATGTACAGTAATGGTGTCAAGTTGCCCACAATGACTATGCAATGTGGATGTTCGCGCATGTAGATATGTGTGCAGTACCAATGTAATCCAAATCACAAATAACTATGACATAATATCAGTTCTACCATGGGCATCTGCGCTGTGTATTCCTGGGTACATGTTGATAGTGCCTACATATTTGCATTGTTACTTACTCTTATTGTTACCCCTTCTTTGTTGTACAATGCACTACTTCCAGCCCTGTTTACTGTAGCTGTGTTTGCATGCATGTTCGCTTGGGGTTCCCTGGAACACTGCTTACACCTGCAATGCAGAGTTACAGTGCTTCTGTAGACTCCTTGTGATATCTGCATAGCGTACGATACGTATGTCAACTTTACACATGACAGAATGTCACTGTCTGTCCTGTACACATGTATGTTGCCTATGACACATTGCACATGTCTTACCTGGCATTTACCCACGTGTGCAGTCATATATGCCAGTGCTATGAAACAGTAGCGGTACACCCACACATACACACCTTCAGTATGTTGTTCCCCATTGGCCCTATGTGTTGGTACTCACCATGGCAATCACACTACTAGGGTAGCATGTGCAAAGGTAACCTGTGAATCACCTCTATGGTCCAGTTATGGTTTATGTGAGTCATGTGGCAATGTCACAGCTGCCACATGTATGCAGTCAACCATCACCCTTGGCCAGGAATGTACAACACATGTGTGGGATGCCACCACACAGCCAATCTGGGGACTGGGCTCTCTGAACCCAGTAATGCCATACCCTGTCAGGTGGCATGTCATATATACTACATCCTGGACAAACTTCAACCCCAATCCCTGCTGCTACTATTGATAAAGCCCCTGAAGATGTTTCTGATAGTTTTGACCAATTCTTTACTGAGACATTTCAGGCCCTAGCTAGCCATCTACCTTCTAGCTCCCCTGGTCCTGAAAGTAGCACCCCTAGAAACCTACTTGCGTTCAGCTGCCAACCAGTCGCCACTTCACTTCTCTGTACCTTGATTGAAACAGTGAAACCCACTACACTTTCTGCTGATCAACTCCCTGCCGAGTACCTATCAAAATCAGATGATGCTATTGCTAACCCCGTCTCAAAAGTAATCAAACGAACCATGGTAGAATCTAAATTTCCCACCATCTGGAAAATATCATATGTAATCCCACTTCACATAGGAGGCAGCTCTACTGAATTCTCCAATTATAGGCCAATAGCTATACTCTCTCCACTTGCAAAGATTATGGAAAAATGTATTCATAGACAATTCATGCACCACCTAATCCAAACTTGCCTTATGGCAGACACTCAGCATGGCTTCCGTTCTCATCACAGCACTACTTCAGGCCTCCTAGCCTTTACTAACACCATAAACCATACTTGCAACACTAATTATATATCCTCAGCCCTCTTTTTGGATCTTTCCAAAGCATACAATATGGTTGATCACCAACTGGTAATCCACACCCTGCAAACATTCTGTCTAGAGACTGGAGACTTCCAATGGTTTCAATCCTACCTGCATGGTCGACAGCAGGCTGGCCTCTGGCAGAACAAGCTCTCTAACCTTCTAACTAACACCCTCAGAGTACCACAAGGCTCTATACTAGGGCCCTTGCTGTTCTCCATCTTCATTAACGACCTTTATACTGTCATCCCAAAAGTCAGCTGTATCCAATATGCTGAAGACTCTACTCTGATCTGCTCAGCCACATCTCCAGTAGAGTTATGGTCAGCTAACCAGACCACCTTTAATACACTAGAAAACTGGCTTTCTGAACATTGTCTGATCCTAAATCCCAAATAAACTAAACTGCTGTTATTTCACCAACACGTAGGTCTACCACTTTCACCTTTACCATAACATCAACTGATGGCACAATAATCTCCCCTGACCCATCTACTAAACTATTAGGTGTCATCATAGATAATAATCTCAAATGTGACCTACATGTTAACCAAATTATCAAAGCCATCAATAAAAAACTAGGGTCACTTTACAGAATAAAAGCCTTCCTAGCCCCTCCAGCTAAAGGTGCCATAGCTCGCTCACACCTTCTTTCAACCCTTCTGTATGCATCCCCTCTACTCTCGCATATGAACAAGACTGTCCTTAACAAACACTCAATTTGCTACAACCACATTGCCAGGTTTGCCACTGGGCTGCCTTTTAGGACACATCATTGCATCAATCTAAATCAGCTTGGTTGGCTTGCAATACCCAGCCTAATACAGTATAACCAACTGATTATGGCCTATAAAATCATCCATAATCCGGACAATACTCCTGCACTTCAAATATTATCACCCCCTATAACAATCCTAGACTGCTTCGATCCTCTAACAAACTACTAATTCAGACTAGCAAATTTAATAACACAGCCGGTGATTCTCTCTTTGCAAACTCTGTAAGTAGATCCTGGAACTCACTTCCAGCTGATATTACCTTACTTTCCACCTTAGGTCAATTTAACACTAGACTCAAACAACATTTGTCACTTAACTGGCTATGTCAATGTATCAAGCCTGGCTAACTCGAATGTGTAAAATCTGTGAACCAGTTTACTGCGTAATTTAATTTAATCCTGACTTGTGCTCAGGACTAACATTAACCTGTGGAACATGTTTAACTTGCTTACTTATGTAATCTCTGTAAATAATCTGTTTGTAATATGTAATGCTGGTATTATGTAATGCTGTATCTGCTTACCCTTGTAGCTTTTCTCCCCGGGCCTCCCCTGGAAATGGACATGCATCCAGTTGGACTATCCCGGTCAACAAATGTAGGATAAATAAATAAATAGATAAAATATATTACAGTGATTACAATACAAGTCAGACATTGACATGCACTGACAGCATGCTGAACACACTGGGGCATACGTGGGGACTCAGAATAGCATCCTGCCTGAGCATCACACACCTCCGCAGCTGGCATACAGGCACATGTTCCATCGGAACAGAGCACATGCCACACATGGCACACACATCCCCTGTAACCAAACCAAAAGGTATCACGCACGTGGGACTAGCGTGCACGGTCCAAAAGAAACAAAAACCCAGAAAACCAAAACGGACCAGCACATATAGGATGTAAAATGATGATTTATTGCTTCAATCAATAAATATATCAGCAGTAGTAAAAACTATGCTGAATAAGCAAACCGGTTTCGGCTAATGTTAGCCTTTCTCAATGCCAAATATCCATAAAAGTGAATGACAAAATTCCACCATTTTGAAACATATTTATAGTCCCTCTCTTAAAGAGATATAGCCCAATTGTGAAAAATTGAATGTCTTCAAAATACACAACACATGTTCTGGAAACCAATATAAATTTTAAACAAAAATAAATATAAATATATCCCATCCAGAAAATCTGGCAGATATAAAACATTTACTCCAAACAAATTATGTTGTATAACAAATGTAACGCCAAGCAAATAACCTGCCATTATGAATACATTTCCACTAACAATACATACATGGCTGGAATATATTCATTAATATTAATAATACCACCCATGTAAATATTATAATAATACATATAGCATGGTTATTTGCATACCAAAGAAATTGGAAATGGAAATATATTATAAACTTAATAAGTTGGTTCTAATGTATTCAATCCTGGTCTAAAAAGACCCCCTAACCTGATAATCCATTTGTTCTCCATATCATTGAGTTTCTTATGCCATCCTGCTTTAAATTTGCGATGTGAAATAATTCTATCTATGATGATAAATGTAAAATTAGCAGAAGGGTGTTCAAGGGTATGTTTATACAAAGCGTTGGTCATACGTTTATTCCTAATAGCACTCATATGTTCACAAACTCTCAATTTGACAGACCTAGAGGTCTGTCCCACATAAAATGCGGAGCAATTACAAGTGGCCAAATATATAGCCCAATCAGAACTGCAATTAGCAAATATCCTGATATCAAAAACCTGAGATGTGTTTTTACTAGAAAACTCATGAGTTTTGGGCATATGTTTACAAAAAGAACAATGGCCACATGGAAAACTCCCTTTAAGTGTTTCTCCCTCTAAAGTGGTCTGTAATGAGTTATGTGAAGTATATCTCTTGTAATGAGTTAGAAAAGAATTTAAATTTCTACCTCTTCGGTAAGAGAAAGAACATTGTTGAGGTAATATACGGTTCAGGATTTCATGTGAACGTAAAATGTCCCAATGTTGGTTAATTATATCAAAAAATCGATTGGTATTAGCCCCATATGTAGTGACTAACCTCAGAGTGGACTTGTTCCGTGATCCAGACATGAACTGTTGTTTAGATTTATATTGTAATAAATCAGAACTTGATAAATTGTTAACTGTCTTCAAAGATTTGGAAATAGTGTATTTTTTATATCCACGATCAACAAATCTGTTGACAAGGTCCTCACAAAAATTAGAGCCATCCTCTGGAGAAGAACATATTCTTTTCATTCTCATAAATTGAGATTTAGGGATGTTGTGGATGATGTGACGTGGATGACAACTATCAGCATGTAGCAGAGTGTTGTACTGAGGAAATTTCCTATAAACCGACGTGGCTAAAGTTTGATCCTCAAGTCTAGTAACCAAAACATCCAAAAACACAATGCTACCATGTTCTATATTAGCTGAAAATCGAATTCCAAAAGTATTGTCATTTAGATAATCCACAAAGTTAGAAAGTTGTTCCTTGTTTCCATGCCACACCATCCAACAATCATCCAGATATCTTCTCCAAATATCTAGAAGTGGCAAAAAGATATTGTGTTGTGTATCATATATATATATCGCCTCAAAATAACCCATGAAAAGATCCGCGTATATGGGGGCAAATGAAGCCCCCATTGCTGTGCCATTAATTTGCCAATAGGCTTTGCCATTGTAGTAGAAAATGTTTTTGCACAGTACAAATTCGGTCAGTTTAGTCAAAAAATTATTGAATTCAGTAGAATATAGTTTAGATTTATAAAGCCAGTATGAAACAGCTAAGATACCTAATTCATGTGGTATGCTAGTATATAATGAGGCTACATCAAGAGTGCACAACCACCACGAGGATTCTAGTTGTGAGTCTTGAACAATATTGAGAAACTCAGTTGTATCCTGTATACGCGATCGAATATGTTTCAATAATGGTTTTAAATATTCTGTGAGGAAGGCGGATAAAGGTTCAGTTAAAGAACCATGCCCAGAAACAATGGGCCTGCCTGGGGGGTTTTGGGCATCCTTGTGAATTTTAGGTAACAGATACAGGTATTGGGGAATAGGTTCCTCCACCTGTAACTGCTTAGCTACCTGTTCAGTAATCACCCCCTGAGTAATAGACACTTCCAAAAACCTATCAATTTCAGCCTTAAAACGTGAAGTAGGATCAACATTTAACTGTCTATAATAACTAGAGTCAGATAGTTGTCGAAGAGCCTCATTAGTATAAGCTTGATGATCCATTACCACAATGGCACCTCCTTTGTCAGCCATCGTAATGACTAACTGATGATTATTTTTGAGATCTAACAAGGCCTGTCTTTCCATGGGAGATAAATTGTTGAATTGTGGTTGATATACATTAGCATAGTGTAACTCCTTCATGATGCATTCCCTGAAAATGGAAACATGTTTGTTCATTGGAGCAACAAAAGTGGATTTTCTAAATCTAAATTCTGTTGATCTTTGAGAATCATTCTTGTCTGAGAAAAATATTTTAAGATTGAGTAGTCTACAAAAATTATTAACATCATTTAGTAAATCATGTTCAGAAACCACAGAACTTGGGACAAAGTTCAATCCTTTATTTAAAAGTGTAATCTGAGCAGGAGAAAGAACAGTCGAAGAAATATTGTGAACATTGTTAGTTATTGTATCATTTGTTTCAACAGATTCTGTAAAGTTGGGGTGTTTGAACCTAGGTCTGTGTTTTCTGCCCCCCCTCCTCCTACCCTTTGATCTAAAGGGGGCATCTGTCTTCTTTACGCCACTGGGGACGCCTGGCGTGAGGACACTTCTCCATCAGTGGTAGAAGAAGTTTCTTCCTCAGAAGTAAAATCTGAAGAAATATGTTGGTGTCTAAGAATGGACCTAGGTCTTTTTTTATTATTGTTACCCCTCTGGATTGTTTTTGGTTCACTGAATCTAACTGTTTTCTGACTGATAAAAGGTTTCCCTTTTTCATAGTCCATAAGATCACGCTGAAATTTATTAATCTTTCTTTTCATCAATTGTTTTTCAAGAATAGACAGATCCTTAGCTAAATTGGAGACATGCTGGGAATAATACTGCTGCTTGTTAAATTGTTCAGCCTCCATACACAAACTTTGAATATCTGACAGATTAGCAGTAATTATTCTGTCATAATATTTTAGCAAACATCCTACAAAAAGCATGGAGGCTGAATGTTGTGCTTCACCCCAATCTTTGGATAACTCATTGTCAATATGTGCCACCAAAGGTTGTAGCCGTACCCTCAACCCCCTTGGTGTTATGTCCTTAGCTTGATAAGCCTTGAACAGCTTCATATGCCAAACATAACAAACACATCCCCTGTGCCACACACTCACAGCCTGTAGGGCTACACAACACACCTGCTACAGACGTGTCAGGTACCTGTCTTGGGTGCTGCACTGGGGTCCCGCTCAACAGGCTGTATCTGGTGAAGGTCACAGTGATATGCCTCAGGGGCACTATGGTTCACTACAGAACACATGCATACAGGTCAGTCAGAGGCATGGACACATATGACTCACTCATTGACCATGCCAGTATGGCTGGCCTGAGACATACCTCCCTGGACTACATGATAGGGAACATAGAATGGATCTCTCAGCATGTGGCACAGGCCAGTATGAGCCTGATCTTGGTTTCCAACATACCCTCACCAGGTATGCTACCACTATATGTGGGAAGGGTGTTGTATGTCTGCATTATGCTCAGTCTCCACTGTCATTCATAGGGTATCCGCTGACTGTCAACGTGCGCTTACATGCTAGGGAAGCCACAATGATGTGCAAGGGTCATCTTGCACGTGACACCCATGGCCCGATGTATAATGGCAAAGCTCCTTGGTACACACATACTGCCTTATGCTGCAGGACATGGTTTACATAGCCACCTCCATGGGTATCACACAGGGTAGGACACTAACAGTGCTGCTACACAACAACAGCAGTGTACACCGGAAGATGCATGCACCAGACACTGTCCTCAGCACGGTGAACTGCAATGTCTGTGCAGTACCAGATTCCTGATTCATGGCTCACAGGTGTTACCCATCACTGACAGGTTATGCCCCATACCATGCCTGTCGTCCCCTACACATGTAACACACATGGATAGGGGGGTGGTATCCCAAAGTACCACAGATACACACACCTCCAGGTTGTTGGCACAGCACAAAGCATCAGGGCCTAATCATGTGCAGCTAACAGTGTGTCGGACTGCCATCTGGTTCATAGCCTGGCACACACAACCCTCCCATACACAGGAAGACCACCTATCCTCCATAACAACACTGGCAATATGACAGTCTCAAGAACTGTGTTTATATGGCTGGACTGCATCCAGCCAAACATTGTGCATGAGCATGACTGTAGCTACAACACACTAGTTGAAGGGTTCACAGCATGTGGTCACTGAATTGCAGTGGAATGACATGTTACCACTACCACAACAGGTGGGAACATGCAGCACCTGTACATCGACTACATGTACACTATATGGCCCAGACCACATGTGTATCCCCTGCTGTAGGTATTTTACCATATACACCCACACTGTATAGAGACATACCACATGCGGACCCTGCACAGTAAAACACAGTCATATTGGTATACATTGCAAATACCATTTCTCCACCCGAGGCATGTGTCAGACATGGTAACTACTGCAGGTCACAGGTATTTATGTGTATGTGTCACACACATACATCATGTGTGCAATGTCATTGCTGGTTTAGGCAATGACATGCATTGTTATGTACAAAGACCCACACAAGGTCATACTGTGTGACAACCACACGTGGCAGTTGTGGGTTACCAAAACATACCTATCTGTACTCTGACAATGGTAAAAGACACAGTAGCAGAGCGCACTATTGGCATTACTAGCCAACTAGCCCTGTTTGGCTGTGCTGATAGTGTGGTGACATCCCCTGTGTTTACTGGGGGAATATGCAGCATCTGGTGTATTGTAGTATTTGCCAAAAGGATCTGTTTTCTCACACTTGCATTTACACACACCCTACTATCCCCACACACACACACACACACACACACACACACACATACTTGCCATTTGCAGGATTCATTCCCCTACCTAACTAAGTCACGACATGAGAGAGAGACGCATTAGCAACGCACACTATTCGGATTACTAGATAGTTTCTTTTCTCTGGCTGTACTTATAGGGTGCTGTCAACATCAGTATTTTGAAAGGGTAATGTGCATCAGGTAGTGTGATCTCCTGATTGCCAAAACTAACATGTTTTTCATACGGAAATGCACACACACAAACTCCCCACATCCAAACACACACACATGCCATTTACAGGTTTCAAACTCCTACCTAACTACATTACGACACTCGGGAGAGACGCATTAGCAGAGTGCGCGATTCGCATTACTGGGAGGCTTCTCTTCTCCTGCTGTACTTATAGGGTGCTGACATCATCTGTGTTTAGAAAGGGGAATGTGCATCCTGTAGTGTGTTCTCCCAGTTGCCAAAAGGGACATTTCCCTCACACAAAATTGCATACACACTAACCCCCCTCATCCAAACACCCACACTTGCAGGATTCAAACTACTTCCTAATTATGTTAGGACACTCAAGACAGACGCATTAGCAGAGCGCGCTATTCACATTACTGGGAGGCTTGTCTTCTCCTGCTGTACTTATAGGGTGCTGACATCATCTGTGTTTAGAACGGGGAGTGTGCATCCTGTAGTATGTTCTCCCAGTTGCCAAAAGGGACATTTCTCTCACACAAAATTGCATACACACTAAGCCCCCTCACCCAAACTTGCAGGATTCAAACCACTACCTAATTATGTTATGACACTTGAGACGGACGCATTAGCAGAGTGCGCTATTCACATTACTGGGAAGCTTGTTTTCTCCTACTTTACTTATAGGGTGCTGACATCATCTGTGCTTAGAAAGGGGAGTGTGCATCCTGTAGTGTGTTCTCCCAGTTGCCAAAAGGGACATTTCCCTCACACAAAATTGCATATACACTATAACCCCCCTCATCCAAACACACACACTTGCCATTTGCAGGATTTAAACCACTACCTAATTATGTTATGTCACTCGAGACGGACGCATTAGCAGATCGCGCTATTCGCATTACTGGGAGGCTTTCCTTCTCCTGCTATACTTATAGGGTGCTGACATCATCAGTGTTTAGAAAGGTGAATGTGCATCCTGTAGTGTATTCTCCTAGTTGGCAAAAGGGATACCTCTTTCAAACAGTCTTGAACACACACTAACCCCCTCTACACACACTGAGCATGTACAGGATTCAAACCCCTACCTAACTATGTTATGACACTCAAGACGGACGCATTTGCGGAGCTCGCTATTCGCATTACTGGGTGGTTTCCCTTATCCTGCTGTACTTATAGGGTGCTGACATCATCAGAGTTTAGAAAGGTGAATGTGCATCATGTAGTGTATTCTCCTAGTTGACAAAAGGGATACTTCTTTTAAACAGTCTTGAACACACACTAACCCCCTCCCCACACACTGAGCATGTACAGGATTCAAATCCCTACTTAATTATGTTATGACACTCGAGACGGACGCATTAGCAGAGCACGCTATTCGCATTACTGGGAGGTTTCCCTTCTCCTGCTGTACTTATAGGGTGCTGACATCATCAGTGTTTAGAAAGGGGAATGTGCATCCTGTAGTGTGTTTTCCCAGTTGCCAAAAGGGACATTTCCCTCTCCCAGCCTTTCACACACACAAACCCCACTTACCAACACACACACACACACACAGCATTTGAACCCCTACCTAACTATATTATACACTTGAGGGAGACGCATTAGCAGAGCGCACTATCCGAATTACTGGGCATCTGTTCTGCACCTGTAGTATTTATAGGGTGCTGACATCTTTATTTCTACAGAGGTATGTACATGTAGTACTACCTGTCAAGTGGGGGATAGCATATATATATGCATTTGCAGCCACCTACGTCAGGGTCAGATATGCACATCGCACTGGCAGGTTATGTTCTATACCATGCTTTGGGACCACAGGACCTGTAAAACACAACACAACCAGTCCAGAACACCACACCCACATCCAGGACACACACTTAGCTTCCCTGGGAACAGTGGCAGGATATGCAGGTGTTCACATACACCATTCCAGTTGTTAACATCAGGTACAGGCATATTGTGTGTGAGAACTACTCAGGCCTCTACCACTTTACCCTACAGCCACTACAATTTGTGGGTCCATGTGCTATGGCAGAACCACACACCACAGCCACATGGGGGAATACATATTGCACATGTCCATCTGCAACGTGGGTACTCACTGTTCCACACCAGAGGTAGACCACCATTGTTGATATCTGACCATACCCAACTTTCCCTGGACATCCATATCCCATCTCCACCCCCAGGCAAGGTTGTCACTGCACACAAACTGTATTTAGCACAAGCAGACTCTACACTTGTGTAGACTGGGGTGGACGACTTCAGAGGACCCATGCCGGAGGACTATACTGGCCACTCAGCATAATCCTTGACAATTGCATTCTATGAGCATGTGTACGGTTTGCATTGGTCATGCTATCCCACATATACCCATGACTGCTCCACAACAAGACACCTGTCAGCTGTACACCAGCCATATATGTGCCGTACAACAGACAGAGTGACCTAATACATTGCAGAGCTGTAGCCCACAGAGGGAGGACATCTGTGAACAGTTCCGGCACGACACTTCATTCACACATACTCATTACAACACAGTGATGACAGTGGAATCGTCCAGAGAATGCAGATAGGGCTCCCCTCAGTCTGTTATTGACAGACACCTACTGTCAGAGATCCTCAGCAACCCTCTCACAGCACACACCGACAACATGGCTGTGGCTTAGCACATTCAATCCCTGGGACCTCCACAGTGCCCCTGCTTGACAGAGGCACAGCTCAATAGCCTCACATGTTGCCTTCTGTGACCTACTTTACAGTGGCACAGTAGCCTACTATCCTGGGGATGCAGATGCCAAGCACACTCTGGCTGAGCTGTCATTCCCTAGGGCAACAAGCCTAGTATTGACCTCTACACCCATATGTTCAATTGTCGGATGCACAATATTTGTTGTGCTGTTCTACTGTTTGCAGGTCTTTATTGCCATAGCATTCCCTGTTCCTATGACCAACTTGTATATCTGTGGAAGATGTTTGCATATGACAGCGATCCACTATATCACTTATGTCTCTGTAGTCATTTACTGCGTGCACTGGGCTGATTGCTGTGTTGTGGTTGGTTCCTGGACTGACACGTACAAATACCAGATATGTGTGGCCAACTGCTAAACGGAGATATGGCCTAAGTGTGTGAGCATGCCCAATTCAGCCTTTCCATGGCATGTTGTCTGACATATGCCTCATTTATCAAAGTGTGCGAGCATGCCCAGTGTGAGCTTTCCATATGTTGCACTCTGAAGTCCACCACATATTTGGGTGTGTGTGAACTTCAACAATATCTCACGTTTATGGTTGTGTGTTGGGTGTCATGTTGTGTACTAACTGGCCAACTGCTTCGTGTCTGCCACAACAGGGATTATACTGTGCCTGCAGGGATTGCATGGGATACTTTGCAGACAGTTCTCAACATACTTTCATAATGACCTAACACTGTAGTACCATATAGTGTACTGGTTCAGTACTTTCACTGTGGTGGACAGTATCCTGGGCTTTAGTCCTATGACTGCTTGACATCTTCATAGTGAGCACAACAGACTGTGTAGGGGCCAGTTTTGCACATATGACCGTGTTGCAATATGTTCAGATATGGACTACCTACACCAGGCTCGTCCAACATTGCTAGTGTATTCCACAACATGGGTGGAAATTGGCAAACACTAGCGATGTTCCCTAGGCCATTTATGATGCTAGTCACAGGGTGTGTTTGTCCTTCGACACACATTGTAACTGGAGTTTGCCATGACATATGTCATGGTAAGTATACTGTGCCTCCGTCTACTTCTGACATAACAGTGATACCCAGGGTTAGCCTACCATCTCCCATACACTCATCAGGATTCCTCTTGAGGGGTGTCGATATGTGACTCTCTGGCTGACCTGTACCAGGAGTTTACTGAAGAGTGGGGGTGCCTTCTGTGTTATGGATCATTCTGTACAGCTTGTCCTATGCATGTCAGCGTTGGGGTTCAGGTCTCTCATGTGCATAGCTCACTGCCATTCAGATTGTAGAAGGTGCAACATGTTCATTCATTCCAGGTTGGACATGGCTTCATACATCAGGCACAGCTTTCCTGTAGCTGGGAAGGATGGCGGTGTGTGGGGCTGCAGTTTGTTTACTCAGGCAACACATGGCATCTGTTCATGCTCTTTGCTACCCCTGGTGGGGTACTGTTGTGGACTTTACAGTTGATGGAGGTGTCTGCTGCGGTATATCCCACAGGGGCTATTGTAGTCAGTTGTGATGCTGATGGAGGATGGCTGCAGAGCCACAGTGAGTTCCCCTTATCTACATCTGCCAACCTTCATGTTTGGGTGGGTATATGGTACATGTTTCTGCGAACACTACAGCCACATGTTTGTCCAGTTCAGGATATCTATCACCTTTTGTACCCAGGTCTCACATTACATGTTAGGTACCTCATGGGTTAACACCTGTGTGGTAATTTGTGGGCACTTACTGTATATCAACGGTGGTTGTCTATACACAGTTCTGCAATTAGCTTGCTGACATTGCTATGGCTACAGTTGTCTGTTTGTAGGTGTCCCTTTTGTGGGTTGCTTGTGTCAGCTGGGGGTCGGATATGGTGGGCTGTTTGTACTCCTCTGCATACATGCTCAGTCACAGTCCTTCCATGTTGGCCTATACCTATGGGACATATATACAGAACGGGGGTGGGGAGGGCCAAGACCAGGCCTTGTGGGATGCCACTCATATCCGCTTTGTAGTCTGACATGGATGCGGCATGTCTGACCATGTCAGTTCTGTCCTTGGTCTGGTTTGCAACCCCTCTACTGACATAGGGGTATATATTTAAGCTGCTGAACATATCCATACTGAACTCGTACGGTATTGTCTAGAAGCATGTGCACAGTCCAGCTACGCTGTGTGGACCACATTGCCCTCATCAATGACCTTAATGCTTGCTTCAAATGGGTCAGACATGTTTAGGGGCAGGTTCTGCAGTTACGACAGCCACACTGTGTAGGGTCCAGTATCAGTAGGTCCACAATAGCCTTCTGTCTGCGGTACATACTGATCCTTTCCATAGCTGTGCAGAACAAGCTTGTCAGGATCCTGGGGTGGTAGTTTGGAGTATCCATTCAGGCAACACCTTTGTTTTGATGGACCACTGTTGTTGTAGACTGCTCTTTGGGTACATATCCTGTGGTAAGGCTGACATTGGGCAGTAGTGTGATTTGGCATTCCATTATTTTTGGAGTCCATGTTTGCCTCAGCACAAGACACCATCACATACCTTTGCTGCTGTGTGTTCTGCTTTGCAGATGATGGCTGTTACCTCAGCATCTGCAATGTCATGGGACCATCAGTCTGCTGGGATAGGTATTTTGCACTCGGGGGAGGTGTTTGCACTACACCTGACAGGTTGTATGTTAGCAATATGTGTGTGTGTTTGGTATGTTGTTTGTAATATCTGTGTGATTCGGAGCATATCTGTGGATGCCCAACATGGTTCCTACCATCAGTTGGGTAAGCCTTGTGATTATCCTTAGTGTCCTGTACGTTTTGTATCTTCATAGGTTCATGGGTTCATACTAGGCTAGACACCCTAGGCCATTAGTAAGCCTAGCCAGAGTGTGTGTGTCTTTCGCCACCCCTTGCTATGTTCTATTATGGCCATGTATGAGGTTCTTCACTGTGCCTCTGTCTGGTCGGGACACAGTGGGGACCCCCAGTATACATGTACGGTCATCCATCCACTTGGCAATATTCCTGTTGAGGGGTGTCAGTGAGGGGCTCTGCCTACCATGGATTGGAATCCTGTTTCTGGGTGTGGGGAGCCTATGGGTTATGTATCTATCCCTCCAGCACATCTTATTTCATTATGTGTTGAGGCTGACATCTGTGACTCTCACAGCTCCAATGGCTTTGATTTCCTGTGGTGGAACATGTCCATTACTCCTGTGTTGGACATGGCCTTGTACAACAGACATACAATGCCTCTATGTAGGCAGTGTGTGACTGCAGTCAGCTGGGGTGTCTACAGCCAGGCAGCATATGACATATATTTCACACCCTTTATCCTGTTGGTGGGGTAACTATGAGGTCTTCCGAACCGCTGCAGGTGTCACGTATGGTACATCCCATATGAGTCATTGTACTAGATTATGGGTCTGATAAGGGAACAGTACAGCGGCACAGTGACCTCTGTTGATGTTGATGTGAATCCTTTCATGATACAGTGTCCAGTATCAACAGTCTTCATAGCCACATTGGCATTGTGGCTGTCACATGACAGATTAATGTCGACCTGTGTCCCTAGGTCCCTGATTACTCCTTGCATACATAATGGTTTGACACCTATGTGGTATATTATGTGTACCTTGTCTGGTATTTGGTGGGACATTCATACTGTCCAGTGTCTTCGGATGTCTGGGTGGAGTTCTTGTGTGTGAGAGTGTGGTCTGTCGCATGCTACAGACTGTACAGCAGTTTTGACTACAGTTATGTGCACATGGGTGGTGTCCGCTGCTTTGTGCATTGTCAGTTACCTGGCAATATGTGTGTCTGTGCTGCATATGGATACTCCCCCTCTTTTGATGTTTTGGTGCAGGTGTTGGGGCCATAACACATGATACGTGGTATAACCTAGTAGTGCTGGTGTGCTATCACTAGGCTTGCAGCAGGCTTTTGTCACTGCACAGACATCAATGTTCTCCATAATGGGAAGTGCCTCAGGGGCATGCATATTGCAGTTTACACATCTGGCATTGGTCAGCATTACCCTTCTGTTTCCTACCACTTATGTTTTCTAGGGTGGTGGGTAGTCTTTTTGGCCTTGCCTACATACGGCTCTATGGAGGCGGCAAAGGCCTTATCCAGTATCCAGACGCACACGGGTAACAGCTGACAGCCATCCCTGGAACAGCAGCATGGCTTGTCATGCTTGACATCTCAAGCAGACACACATTAGACCCTCTTGGACTGACAGCTGTAACTGTGCCAGCTGTTGAACATGAGCATTCTGTGTTTGTACTGTGGCATCATTCTTGGTGAGGGTTGGATGCTGCACACAGCCAGTGTCATCCCGCCCTGGGGTACATACTCAGAGGGACCATCCATGTCTCTTTTGATGTTGACCAGGGAGGTACATCTCAGGTAATTCACACCAGCATGGACATTGAGTGCATCATATTTCTGCTTGCTTTGGGGTGACCTGCGTACTTGTGTTGTGTGGCATTTTGTGGCAGCCTACAAGCAACTTACTCTACCCTTTCCCTTGTTCAGTCTGGTGAGTGGGACAGCAGTGTGTCTGCCTATACAGACACCTATTACGACTGTATCAGGCATGTTGTTTCTCCTTCTGGCCTGTGACTGTTTGGCACACCAGCTTTGCATACTATTCATTGCATGTGCTATGTTTGAAGGTTGTGGTTGCTTGTGATCTACTTTGGAGGCTTCTGTTGGTGTGGTGTGTTTGTAATTAAGGCCTCCGGGAATATTTGTCTGTGTTTATGTGTTTGGTTTACAGTTGTGGTAGGTCTATGTGGGACTGGGTTTGTGGTGTATGTGGTTACCTTCTCCTCATGACTAGTTTTGACAGTACTGAGTTGTTGGAGCTCAACCTATGGTTTGGATACATGGATGCATCTATCACATATATTTGTATTTATTGGGGGGTGTTGTGGTTGTCTGTGTACTTGGTACTGGCGTCACATTGCCTCTGGATTCACAGATTCTACTTGTTGTGGCTGGACTTAGTGGATTGTATGTGTGGACATATGTTGTTGCCATACTACTGGTCAGTGATTACTTCCCTTTTTATGTTTGCTCTATCATGTGGTAGCTTCCTCATTCTCTTGCATGGTTTGGTAATGGCTGGAGGCCAGCATGCCAGATGCCTGCGTGTATGGCATTGTGTGTTGTTATTTGTGATTGCATACTCCAAGCATTCCTGGCTGTGTTCATGGAATGCCTGTATAACATGTTCTGTGGTGTGTCCCATATTCTGCACTTGCACAGGGCCTTTTGTGGATTCAACATCGGTTTTGAGGGGTGCAACCTATACTTTACACATGTTTTTCACTGTGGTATTCTGGCCAGGGACTGGGGTCAGGATGTGTATATCCAGTGTGATTACTCTATGGTCTGGTCTTACCAGTGAGGGGTACACTTCTCATCTTGCCATCCAGTACACATGTTGCTGATTATCACATCCAGTATGCTTACCCCTCTTGTGGGAGTGGTACGTTGTTCCTGGGCATTTTGGTTTATGGAATCTGGGTAATTTTCTCATACTGTGTTGGTGCTAGTACAATGCTACAGGTGTATGTCTGGGTATTTTCAGTTAAGCAATATAATGTGGTTTGGGGGGCTTGATATATTCATGTATTCTGACATAGGCCAGGTGCTGTTCCTGGTATTAGGACAGTAGTCTGCAGCAGGCTATATACTGCGAGGCAGTTTTAGCCATTGGTATTTGACCATGGCTATTCCATGCTGCTTCTTGTTGTGGTACCAACATGGGGGTGTGGTTATCCTTGCCATTTCTTGCTAGTCACCCTCCTTTTTTAGCTTGTTCCGTGTTTTGCGGCTGTACAGCACAGTATGAGGTGTGACCTGGTAGTGTTAGGGTGCTGATGTGAGCCTTGCCGAGTTCTCTATTACAGGACTGGTATCTACATTCTCCATACTGTGTGTGTTTACACTGCACACATCTTGCTGTTTATACATCTGTCATTGGGTAGCATTACATCTAGGTTCCTATCCCTTGTAGAACCTATGAAGGTGGGTTTGTGTTTTGAGACTTACCTATTCAGGGCATGCTGTGGGTACTGACAACCTTTGCTAGTATCCATGGGGCATGGCATGATAGGTGCACGCCACCCCTAGCAGGTGGTGCATCATGTCAAGCTCTGCATGTCTTCCCAGCCTGAAACACATTGGCTCCCCTTTGACTGACTGCATTACTTCAGCCAGTTATTGCACTTGATCATCCCATCGTCATTTTGTGGCTTCATGCTTGGTGAGGGTGGATGATAGTCAGGATGCTCAGGTGTGCATATAGTACATGGTGTTACATTACTTAACACATAGCATTCATGCCTTAGGTGGTGCTGCAGGGCTGCCTCTGTCGGATGCACATATTACACTTCCCTGTACATGTTTGTGAGCAGGTCATGTCATTTTAGGCATCCATGTTATTATTTGAGTGAGTCAGAGGGGTATCATTCCCAGGGTTCCTACTGAGCCAGTGTATGTGCTATCGTTGCCTCTTTGCCAAGGCCAGGGCATACTGGGCACGCCTCCTTCTGCCTACTGGGGCAGGCTCAGGTTGTTCCTCCTCCGATTCACGCTCTGCCTGTGATGGCCTTGGCAATGGTGGGGGGCTGTTTGGCCCGGCCCTATGCTGGTCCTGCTGCAGCTGTTTTCGCAAGATCATATTATGTAGCATAGCACATACCATGACAATTTGGGTACATGTAGTTGGTGTGTACTGCACGGCTCCACCAGATGTGTCCAGACACCGGAACCGTGACTTGAGCAGCCCAAACACACGCTCTATTACATTACGTGTTTGTGCGTGTGCCTCATTATGGCGTTCCTGTTCAGGTGTGTGTGCGTTTCTGATGGGTGTCATCAGCCACGGCTCCAGTGCATAACCTGCATCCCCCACTAGGTGTCCGTGTGGGATGTCCCCATTGGCAAATGTCTGGTACAGCTGCATCAAATGCCAGATGTGGGAATCGTGGTAACTCCCAGGGCAACCAGCACACACATTCATTATTATGCCCTGGGCATCACACACGACCTGGCAGTTGATGGAGTGGAAGCCCTTGCGGTTAATGTAGGCCCTACCCCGCTCACCGGCTGGTGCTTTGATGCGTATGTGCGTGCAGTCTATTGCACCCAATACCTCAAGGTATTCCGCTATTTGATGGAAGAGACGCATATTGCTGGCCAATACCTCACGGGCACTGGGGAAATATACATGATCACCGACATGTGCTGACATGGCATCCAGGAACTGGTGCAGTACCCTGGAGGCTGTTGCCTGTGATATCCCCATCATATCACCAGTTGGTCTCTGGAAGGTACCTGTTGCTAGTATTCTTAGGCCAACACATACCTTGGTTTCAACTGGGTGGGTTCCCCTCTGTTGGTTCTGTGTGTGAGGCGTGACCTGCACAGCTCAACAATTTGCTGCAGGAGCTCTCTGTCCACTCTATAGCGCTCTACTATCTCCAGCTCATGTAACCCGTGGTAGGTGACCCTGGGCCTGTACACTCTTCTCCGTCTCCTCACCGTGGGTTGTCTGGCACCATCTGCATTGTCACCACCCTCAGCAAGTCGCCTATGTCTCATTATGACAGCTATGGCAGCCCCTAACATTTCTGCTCTGAGTGAAGCTTTTTCAGTTTTCACTTCTATTAGCTTACTCCTGTCTTGCAGTGTCTCTTAATGGAAACATCCTGCACTACTGTTTGCAGAGTTTTAAGTGCTGGGCTGGGCTACTATTCTGCCTGTGTAATTGCCTGCTTCTAATTATTTTCACCTGCTAGCTTCAGCAGTTATCCCTGCTAGCTTCCTATTAATTCTGTTGCTTCCTTTTTCCTCTCTGTTTCCTCAGGGGTGAGCAACGTGCATACTATCTGAAACACGCTCACAGTGGCTTACACGCACGGACATGTGCTTACATGGTTCAGAATCTACTTATTCGGGTTTAAACGCGTGTACACCCGCGCAAACACTGTTACACATCTGCCAACAGCCTCCAACATACTCAGCCTGCCTTACACACGCGCACACCCGCGCAAACAGTGTTAAACATCTCCCAACACACTCCCACATGCTCACACTGCCTTACACGCACGCACACTGTCCTACTCGTGCTTCATGGCATGCACACGTGCGCATGCACGCCCAGCAAGAAACTTTGGTGTAGGTAACAGTGTACACCTTCCATTTCTTGACTTTCCGTGACTTATCTAGTGGCACACCTCTTTCCATGATCTGTGCCTGTCATCTGTCATGTTACACTTGCCTCCAATGAACTGCATTTCTTTCTACCATTCCCCCCTGTGATGTCACCTATCTCCTACTCTATTCCTCCCCCTTTTGTATCTCTTACACTACTCAGACTGTGCTCATTTGGTATGTGACTGTGAGATTCAGTATCCGAACCCTCATTTACATGACATTGCCTACTAATGCTTAGTTACATGTCTTAGACTCAGCTTCCCCCCTTAGCAACCACTACACGGTGGCCATGTTGGTTTTGGTCTGCTGGTCCCTGCATTGTCATTCCATGTATTGCATGAAACCCACATTTGTGGGTTTATAACCTTCTTTTTTATGGTTTTATACAGTGCAGCCCGTTTGCACGGGGCTGCGCTGGGTTTAAACATTTTTATATAATATATATATAATATTTTTAATATTTTTGCATTGGGTTATCTTGCCAATGGCCACATATTTGGCCATTGGCATGCTGCCTGAGTCATATGCAACCTTTTTTTGGAGCTGACATCGCTCCGTTGTGGAATTTGCAGAGATGTACTCAGTTGTCAGCTGAGTACATTTCTGCAGCTAAAACGTCTCCTACACGGACTGGTTTTTGCTTCACGGATCACTAATATACCTCATTTGCATACCTTTTGGATGCAAGTGAGGTATTTAGCATGTCCACGCCCAGTCCATGTAAGAGACGTTTTAGCTGGTCTCTTACACAGAGTTAAGGGCTGTTCCTGAATCGCGAGACTTGCATGGAGTGTTGCACGTCTCTTACACTCCGTGCAAGCCTTCATGAATCCTGCCCGATGTCTTTACACTTTGTTGTTTTCTAAGAGTCAAATTGCAACCATGATGTAATCTGTTAAGTAGACAGCTTAATGGGTTAAGGACGAGACAAAAGAGCAGCAGTGACAGAGAGTCACCCTGGAATATCTCCCTTTGAATTTTTATCCCTGGAAAAAATAATTTGTTCTTTGACATATCTTAGGTCCAAATTGGTTTGCCACTGTTTCATGGTCACTGTAATGTAATTAATCAATGTAGGATGTATCTTATATATCTGTAAGCAGTCCTTAATCTATGAATGTAGGATGCTGTCAAATACTAAAAACTATCCATGCCATACTTAAGAGCCCCCCCCTTTTGCAATGTTCCAATATGCCCTTATTTAACAACAAATGATCCTTTGGTCCATATAACTTTCTTTTGTTACCTTTTTGTTCTCTTGCCATGACTGGATTTTCTTCTAAATGACTCTGCAGGCAACAGTTCCAAGATATCGTTTATACATTGTTGAAAGGCAAGTTATTGTTCTATAGTTTTTAGGTTAGCTTGCAGGTTCACTCTAAAGGAGTATTGTTTTTTCTCTTGTTAACCAGGCTGATGTCTGTTCAGGATATGAATACAAGTAGTTCTTACCCAGGCCTTAATGTTCATGTAAAGATGCTGATACATTTAGCTGGAAAATAGGTAATGTGTCTAGTCCTGGAGTTTTCTTAATTTTGCTGCAATTTTCTTGGTCGTTACTTCATCCCATGAACTTCTTGCTGTTTCTTTTACTTCTTCTGTCCACTTAGCATCTTTGCTATGGTTATATTATAGGGTCTTCATATATATTTCTCCAAAACATGTCTATATCTTCCTTTTTTGGTGGTGTTTTTATTCCTTTTGCTTTGTTTCCCATTTCTCTATAAAACATTTTTGAGTCATCAGTCAATTGCTTATTTTGTACTTTTGTTTTATTTTTATCTGTACATCTTCTAAGTTTTTCTGTCGGTGTCCATATCTTTACTTTATTTACAATAGTGTATGATTATGATAGATCCTGTTTTTTTCTTTATAGCATATTGCTTTTATCATGTCTTTCTTTCTAAGTTCTTTTTGTTGATCTGTTCCCTCTTCTGTATTCTTCAAACAGTAAAACTTCCTGTCTTAATTGCTTTATAGTTTTCTCTGTTTGATGCTTCCATGATGGCATTTGACTTCTTTCCTTCCTTTTATTTTTTTGGTCTGTGTTTTTGTGGTAAGACTTCATCTGTTATTAATTTAGTAATTTATTTATTTCATCAATCTTAATATATCTATCCATCTCTATTAAATCAAGCAACTCTTCTCTTATCACATTCTTCATTCTCCATTATCTGTGGGCATTCTGCAGAAAGTTCCAAAACTTCCTCCTATGACAAATTCTCTTCAATTGCATCCTGCATCATCCATTTCTTTCATATTGGAACTCACTGGCTTGTAACTCCACAACATTGACTACATCAGAACTGTCACTATTTCCTGCTTCCTTCCCTTGCTGTACAGCTTCAGATGAACTTTTGTACTGGTTGCCTATTGAAGGCTTGAGAGTTTCTTCATATGTCAGGTAATCATCCAATTCCACCATTTTCTCCTTCATTTGGGGACTCATTGTTCCATCATGCTGTGACATTACCTGAGTTGGATTTTCTACACTACATCCTTGACAGGTAATCCATAATTTCAGTTTCTATTTCTTTAACTTCTCCATTACTAATCCCATTTTTTTACTTCCCCTCCTTTGTTTTCTTAATGTTCTGTACTGTGAATGTTTCCATATCTGGATACCTTTGCCTGAATTTCTCTTGAAATATCTTTGATGTTACTTTTTTGTACTGACTAGTTGTGCTTTCTCCTGTGTATAAATATTGCATCATTTTAAATCTTTTTGTTTCCCATATCAATATTTCTTCTTCATATACCTCCTGCTCCACCTGTTTCTCCTTACTTTTGGGACTCATTGTTCCGTCATGCTGTGACATAACCTGCATTAGACTATCTACACTAAATTCTTCACTAAGCAACTATTCCATAACTTCAGCTAGTATTTGTTTAACTTCTAGTTTACTAATCCTTATGTTCTACATTCCCTTTTGTGATCTTACTCTTTATATTGTAAAATGTTCATATTTGGGTGCTTTTGACTGTATTTATCTTCAAATATCTTTGCAGCTGATTTTCTGTATTTATTAATTTGGTTTTCTCTTTTGTATGAATATTGCAGCACATCAGAACTCTCTTTCTTCCTTTCCCATGTCCATGTTTATTTTTCATATCTTTAAAAATCACTATTTTTTGTTCTTTATATTTTCATACTTTCTCTGGTGCTTATTTTTCCAACTGGACCCAAATCTTTTGGTCTATATAATGTTTTTAATGGATTTTTTTTGCATTAATGAGCACAAATTTGCATTTGAAGCTTTTAACAGTTTTTCTTGTGCAAGTATTGTTCTTTCCTCTAATTGCTCTCTTAATCTTTTTGAATTTCTTCTATATGGAAATTCTGGGTTTGTTGTATAATAGTAACAGTACATTATTTATTCCTTATCCTCAATACTTTACTCCACCACCTTTATAGCTCTTTTTTGTCCTGTCCATTTTTTATGTTTTTTTGTGGTCTACTACTTCCTTCTACAACATGTTTCCATGTCTTGATGATTATACACTGACTTTTTTCCATTTCTGGCACCAGTGCACATACAAAGACTGGACATTTTTATCTTAGGATTTGTGCATCCAGCTGTCTTTTTTATTTTTTAACCTACTTCTGTCCATGATATATGCTATACAAAATACAGTCTCTATATCAGTGCCATCTTTGTAAGATTTTGTAAAAACAGGGTCCACCTCATGAAGGCGGAATTCAATTCCATCAATCCTAGTCTCCTTTTTTTGCTGATTTTATCATCTCTTCATTTTGACCCTGTTCTGTAGGAAGATAATATTTCAACAAGATCTTTTTTAATTTCCATTAGCTGCTCTAAACTTTGCTGTGCTCATGTGTGCGTGCTTGTGTGTGTACACTCACAAGTATCTGTGCACTTGCTTGTGTGTATGTGTGTGTGTGTCTGTCTGTGTGTGTGTGTGTGTGTGTGTGTGTGTGTGTGTGTGTGTGTGTGTGTGTGTGTGTGTGTGTGTGTGTGTGTGTGTGTGTGTGTGTGCACGTGTGTTTGTGTTTAGTGACTTGCAGTATATTTTGTGGTATTTTGGGATTTTATTGTTGATGTGTTTCCTTAACTGACATGAAGCCATTAAGACTGAAGCAATATAAAAAAATGATGCACATACACATGCATTAATATCTGCTCAACTTGTAACTCTGTCCTACAGATAATGCCTACATCTCATCTAGGACACACATGGCAAAGTCTCAGTCGTTCCTCTAACCCTATCACCCATATTGCACCCATTTCCAAATGTATATGTCACACCACTTTAGAATATCCCTGTCATTTTTTCCAGATTACATCTTTTCCACTGGAATGTCCACTAGAAGTGGACACAATGTTCTGGATGAAACCTTGCCTGTGTTCTGCATGCCTTCAATGATCTTATTGTCCAGCCCTATACTTATATACTGTAGCATACTATTTATTGTTGTCACAATCCTTTTGCACTGACTGCATTGCCTACTTCAATTATAGGTGATGTATGACTTCTTCATTTCTTTCTTAATCTTTCCTTTCTTGGATGATCCCTTTTTAGGTAAGTATCTTTTCTTCCTGGGCTATTCCAAGTTAAAAGCTTATAATCTTGCATTTTTATACTAAATTTCTGTCATTTACTGGCCTTCCTTTTAAAAGAAAGCACAATTCTATACAAAAAATTGGACTTAGCCACAAACCTGCAAAAAATCCCCATGGCTTTCAGACTTATGATTTTGAATGTGCAAATGAGCCATAGGATTTCACTCATGTAGCACAAAAGTGAACACTATTTTGCACAGCATTTAATGTTTTGCATCTCCAGAATTCCACGGTAGTGGTGCTGCAGTAGCATTGTCGCCTCACAGCAAGACTTTGTCCCGTTTGATTCTCAGCTAGAGCGTCTTCTGTGTGGAGGCATGCATGAATGGGCGTGCCTTTGTTGAAGGTTGTGCCTCAGGGCTGGTAACTCGGCATGTAAAAATCCACTACCAAACATTAGCGGACCGGAGTTCCGCTGTGGCGACCCCTAACCGGGATAAGCCGAAAGACACAACATCTCCAGAATTCCTCTTGACTTTTCAAGACACACTTTTTCTGAGAAAGTTATGGTATGGGTCTTAACATAGAACATATGCTCTGATTTTCAGAGATCTTAGTTTTAGGAGCACATATGACAGTAAGTAAATGAAGGCTATTGGTAGAGGTGCCATTGGAGCTGGAATAAAGCAGCATGATGGTAGTGCAAGACCCGCAGATTAAAGTTTTTTTTCCACCTTAGCAATGTTATTTTTGTGCATATATTTTCATAAACATACATTTATTTTACAATCTATTACCCTGAATGCTCAGTCATGCTGGTTTGTATTGACAGCATGGCTTCTTTTTGAACTCTTCCTTTATCTTGACTGGACAAATGAGGCTGCTGTTGGTCCCAGACTTTAAAGTTTCACTGCTACACCATTAGCATTTTGTGTTACTTAAAAAAAATAATGACAGTAGTCTGGTGACTAATTTTTATCCACTTCCCGGTTGTCTAAACTATGGACTTTCTTTCTCCCCAGCAAGTCATGTACATATCTCACTGTTTGCTTGTAACCTGCCCCTTAGCTATATGCCTGCACATCTGCATATAAAAAACCCTCACTGCTAAGGAAAAAATATATAAATCATAATGTAAAGGTGCCACTTGTTATGCCACTCTAGTGTTATTTAATTCAAAAATGTGGTAATTTCTGCAAAACACTAGACAGTTCCTGGTTCAGTGCTGTTTTATTTTATAGTTCCAAAACACAGAGAATAAATATTTCACTTTCACTATGAGTGAAAGAAAGTGAATGCACTGAGGATCAGAATCCATGAACTGCATCCGCTGAACAAAAAAATGCAAAAAAACACCTTTTAAATGTTTTTTTTTTTTTTTTGCAGGGGGTTGAGCCCACCTGCACCCCCCCCCACACACACACATCCCAAACATATATCTACTAACTATGGTTGTATCAACTAAAATAAGGGGGGAACTCCACCAAAAGAGGACATTATTGCCAATGCAACTCATTGACAGTGACTGACTATGAAGGAACTTCACTTGTCAATGGGTTGAAGCCTATTGGAGCTCAAGCATTCAATCCTCATCCACCAGTAGAGTAACAATATATTTCAAATGTACCCAGTCAATATTTAGCTAATACACAGCATATTCAACTCATAATTATTTGTTTATACAACACTATCTTTTTCCTGCAAAATTAATAAACAAACATTTACATATTCCTTGTATATGTCATTTTAGCTCTAGTAGGCCTAGAGGACATCCTCTTCCCTATATTACATAACATTTTCTGATATGAAATATTATTACTTAATACTTTTATCCATATGGGAGTCATCCCTCACTTGCCCACTGGGACAGTATCCATAGCAGTATTTCCACCCTCATTCTTTACAAATCAAAAAAGTCTTACTTCACTTTGAGGTCTGAGTTTCTGTTACTTGAACTTCTCACCCTTAATGACTCTTTGTTGCCTTCTTAGCTGCCACTACCATTTGATGTTCTTCTTTTACTCACATGTTCTCCTTACCCAGGAGATACATAGATATCAAAAACAAAAGACACATAGCAAAGCACACTTTATCTTTGTTTCCCTCTCATACAAAAATATCTATGTTTAACAGCTTCCAATTCTATGGCTAGATTGTTTAGTAAGGTCTGAGTCTGGCATACCATTTTAAGCCAATTATCCAGTTATACCAACTATGCCATCTACCTGGGTTTAAATCACTCTGGGTTTCTTTTCTTCCCATGTTTATCTTGCAGTGCTTCTTGACCCATTTCCATCACCACTCCACTCCATTTCTTTATCACTTCCTACTCTCCTAGGCCACCTTGACTGGACCACAGTAATCTTTTTTTTTTGTTTCAATTAATGGTAATGTGACCGTGTATTCCTTTATCAACTCAATATATCTCTTCTCTGTGTCAGTGGTGTTGTATGACCACTACTAGTCCCTATCAATAAACAGACTGTTGACTCTGCCCTCTTTTACTCACTTCCACTTTCAAATAAACATATCTTTAGCTCCTTTTCATCTTCAAAAATGGGGGTGTCACAACTTGATCCAACTGCTAGCTTTACTGAGGCTGCTGCTGTTGTGCCATCACTTACCTTCATACTTGTCAACTTTCTCCTCATCCTATCTCCGATGGTGTTCCCCTTCCAATACCATCAGGTATTGCTCATTCCCATAATTTATTAACACTCTTCACTGCTTCAGCACAAAACTTAATCGCCTCCTCTCTATCAAGGCAATAGTGTGTTTTCCACTTCAGCTTGACTTTTATAATTGCTGAATATAACTGATGACCTGCAGCTCACTTTGCTTTAATTTTTTTAGGAATGTACACATTTCTTCTCTTTGCTGATGTACCAGTGACACAAAATCTTCCAACACCTTTGCCTTCACACTCCTCATCATCAGCCCTCTTTTCCATATAACCTGACTTAGTATCCATTCTTTTAGTTTGATGGCAATGCATCTTGACTAGTTATGTGCTTTCCCTAGCAGTTAGGCTATTTGGTTTTCCTTATTCTGTTTGTCCTGTCAGCTTGAGGAACCAGACTGCTACTTTCTTTAGCAAATTCACTGACCCAATCGTGCACAAATTTTTTTTTTGTTTCACCCATTCATTCCCTCAGTTAGTACTATTGTTCAAAAGCTATGTCTTTGGGATCTATTGCCCAAGCCATCTGCTTTTAAAGTATTTTTATCTAAACTGGACTTAATCTCTAGCAATTATATTACTGCCTCTCCATTTGTGTCTTAATGCAATCAAGTCTTGGTTCTTGCATGAATAATTTTTATTCACATCTCTGTTTCCATTTTAATGCAGCCAGGAATGGCCTGTATATTTCCTAGCTCAACTGCAACAGCATCTAGTTTCTTCAAAATTATGTTATAGCTGTACTCTTTGTTTGCCATTTTGGCCTCTTTCCTGTATGCCTACGCCATAATATAAGTAATATATATCTATCTGTATATCTATATCTATCTATTTATATCTATATCTATATCTATACCTATATATATATATATATATATATATATATATATATATATATATATATATATATATATATATATCTAGATAGATAGATAGATATTTAACTTGTACTGCCTGATCCCTTTCTCACCATTTAGTTAAATTTCCTGGGACCTAAATATACTGCCTCTCATTTTAATTATTCCTTACAGGTGCAGCTGTCCCTAGGCTTATTTCTCTTCTTTGGCCTTTCCCACCTACCTCTATTTCTGTGTGAAGTCTGTCTTTCAGATATTGTTTAATCATTTTTAATATTATTTTAATTTTTAACTTACAGTGCAATATAGGGCACTTAACACTCTTCAATTCCAGTCTACGCATCCCTATCCACTAAACATCTTTCACACATGAGACATCTTCTCTTCCTCTTGGAGCTAAACAATTCAGCATTTTTTTTGTCTACTTAGACTTCTTTTCACCACTAAAGCTTTTCCCGCAGTGTATTCCAGATATTTACATGCACAACTTTCAGATGCTGCTTCGTCATCCTACTGCTCCACTTCCAAAAGTTTACCTGGGTACAAGCTACTTTCCTAAGAGGACTTCATCCTTGGTTTAAATGCAGCACCCCAACACTTGAGTATTTACATTTCACATGGCATTTCACTGTTTACATTTATCCTTACATGTACTTATGTGCAAATGTATACACAGACTGAACAACATGTACTATTTTGTAGCAATATAAATGCACCTGATTAACCTATTCAGCACTACAAAAAACATAAGCCTAGAGAGGCAATATATTAGTCTGGCATGTGGTAACAGAATGACTTTTGAAATGGACTTACCTGATAGCTAAACACAAGTTATAAATGGGTAATGGACATTGTTTCATGTTTATGGGATTGCAAAAAATTAAAAAGAATCTGAGGGGTGGAGATATTTGCAATGTGATGGAACAAGTAGAAATGAACTGAATAAATTGAATACTAAGAAGACATCAGTGTTAGTATAGCTTTTTATTTAAAGGGGGGAGCTTGAGGATATTTTGTTAAGATTTGTTCTGACCTGATTTGTTGTTCCAGTCACATGATCAAATGAAATTTTACATAAATTAATACTTAATTTTTTTAATAATGTCTAATAAAGTGTTTTTTTAATGTGCAAGCACTAATATGTGATGTTTTGTATTGAATAAAGCATACGCTTTAACTATTGTTATGCATGGTCCTTGTCCGATACTGTTTATTCATTTTTGCCTGATATGTTTGTTGTAAGTGTATGTTATAGAGTTAGTAAAGAAGAAATGAAGTGTTTACATGAACATGAAAAGTCTACTACAGCAGTAGTCCAGGAGAGATTGCTTTCCAAGTATCCCCTAGACAGTTTCTGAACACTAATACGCACGCGTGCGCGAGCGCGCACACACACACACACACACACACACACACACACACACACACACACACACACACACACACACACACACACACACACACACACACACACACACACACACACACACACACACACACACACACACACACACACACACACACACACACACACACACACACACACACACACACACACACACACACACACACACACACACACACACACACACACACGCACACACACTATAAGTAGTTGCTCCTGCTGCTGGTGTTTCTTTTTCATAAAAGTTGACATGGAAAACAAAAACTTTCTGGGTGATTATGCCATTCTATGAAACAATGAGGAAGAGGAGAGAGTTGGGATATAAGGACCAGTAGTCAAAATTAACTGGGTACAAATCCAGTTTATGTTTAATTGATTTCTACTTAGGAGATCACAGATGGACACAGTGTCTAGTTATTCCCACAGTTATACAGACAAATGTTGCATAGTTAGGATAAATGTATTCCAGTTTAGACAAACACCAAGTGTTGGGTCAGTGCAGTGTATGCAGACAATTGATAACTTAGAAAATAATAGAAAGGATGCAAATTTCAATCTGGTAGTAGATGCATCTAACCCTTTATACTCACTGGAAACGGATCTGGTTTATTTTGAATATTATTGCATATTATGTTCATTTAGATGGGTAATTACAGTTGTTTATCCACACGTTTCCTATGAATTTACTTTTGATTACATGAGGAATTCTGCCAATGTTTTTGGTTATGATGGAAAATGAAAAACTGGGTATTTATATATAATTTCTACAGAACAGGACTGCTTTTCAAATTTTTGTAGTACAAGGTTGGCATATAAAGTCAGTTTTGTAACATAGACAAGTAAGGCAGTAGCTTCTTTTCAGCTATGTGGTAATTTTTGCTACATGGCTGCACAGAGAAAGGGTATACAGTATATCTGCCTACAGGAACACTGTAAGGTTCCCATAGAGATTTGAAAGGGGGCTTGATTAAAGAGTATTGGCCTAAAAATTTAGCCCTGTGGGGTACTTTGCCTCTGTAGAATCCAGAGGAGTATTAATGATCCTTGGACAGACTGGATAACACAACAGACATCCCTTGCCCTTTGTTAAGTCCTGGCATTAAATATTCAGCAGCTCTTAATAACTGTGTATCATCTAAAACCCCTTTCTAAATCTACAATATGAGCTGCTTAAAATAGTTTCTAGTTTAGTATATTTAGGTAGCTATTTGTGCATGATATACTCCAGTAGCATCACTGACTCTATATATATATATATATATATATATATATATATATATATATATATATATATATATATTTATGGGCCCCCTTCACATAGTCGACTTTTCAGAAAGTTGACTTTCATATGGCTGAGACCATATGATCGACTTTCGAAAAGCTGACCATGGGGAACCACTATCTCCGTACAGTGCAGAATGGGAGAATTTCCTCTTCTGCACTGTAGTGCAATCTCTGAGTTGGTATATTTAAGTTATGGGGGGGGGGGTGGGGCTGCTAACAGTTGAAAGGTAGGTGTTTGGTGCGTGTTATGTGTTTATTTTACATGGTCGGCTTTTCGAAAGTTGATCATATGGTCTCAGCCATATGAAAGTTGAGTTTCTGAAGAGCTGATCATGTAAAGTAGACTCATATATATATATATATATAGATATATATATATATATATATATATATATATTTCTTTCTTTTTTTTTAATGCAATGTTTAGTCTGCAATTACTTGTTTCAGCTGATATACATGGGATACTCTCAGTGGCCCAGTATGCAAATATACAGCCCACCCTTGTGGCTCCAATGCATAATGAAGCATCTTTCTTCTACTCAAAAATATATTATAGTGCCATGCATCCAAAATGTACATTTCTGTGTACTTTCTTTCACAAGGTAGAAAATGGCCCCTCTCTGATGCTTAAAATTGCCAGAGTAATGAGATTGATGGCAAAATAATATAATGCTATTTTGATCAAGTTGAATCATATCCTACGTGTTTATAATCATCTTTCTAATATCATTTCTGTTCTGAGTTTGTAGGACAAGGATTAAAAATATAAGGCCTAACTTTACAATGTAGTTTACAAGCAAGTCTGCTGTTTCTTTTTTGGTAATATCTGTGAAAAGAGAGAATGACATTTATTTTTCCTGCAAAGGTTAGCTTGTTAACTCTAGTCCAGAATGATGTAGGAGAAATTAAGAGCTTTTCATGTCACTGTGAAAATAACTAGTTTCTGTTCCTTACTGGATTTTTATAGGAACTTCTGAACTGCTTTGAGTAATTCAGTGACACCTGAAATTTATTAGAGATGTGGGTGACCCACATGTTTTTCTCTTAGTCATAAGCACATTTAATGATTGATATCTATTGCAGATCATCATGTTTTACTCAACATGCCATTTTCTGGAAGCAACCGTTCTAGTGTGCACCTAGTTATACTGAAAAACACCAGATGGCTTAATCTTCATTTGAGAATTAATCCAATGTGTACCCTTAATGGCTAATGATACATTGATTTCTGAACTTTTATGTACTGTTTTTGCCCACATCTGTTTAATAAAATGCCTCCACTCAAGTAAACACTACCATCTCTGAAGGGGGCTGACTTCCTTACAACCATGAGGCACTTGCTGGTTGACATCCAAGTAAGGAATGCATTTTCTTATTTTTGTTCTATACCCATGCTTGATGGTGTTTATGTGACCACTTATATCATCACAAGCGTCTCCTTTCTATGTTCCTTCACATGCACTGATAGAAGCTGCTACCAGTGGCTTGGGTGGCCACACCTTGTCTTCCAAACACTACCTCTCCAAATTATGCCAGGTTACTGCTATCCATTTATGGCCCGGTCATTACAGAAACAGCAGCACAAGACAGGAAAAACTGTCAACCTTTCTAAAAAGATTGGCACTCCATCCTGCCTGCCTGAGCTGTAAAGGTCCAAAGCCATTAGTCAAACTTTGATCACTAGGGCTGCAGTCAAGGCTTTATCCCTCTATTAAAGAGCAAGAAAAACAAGTTGTAAGAAACAATAAAACTCCATTCCAATAATAATAAGCTTTCATCCCTGTCCATTAGACTGTGAATCTTGCACAGTCGAATAATAAGTATTCTAACATACCAGTAATTTTTTATTGTAGATTATGTTGCCTATTGCTTATGCTATCATGCTTTTTATGTTAGACAAATGTCTAGAAAATAGTCTAAATGTTAATATGAATATAAGTGCTCAATGAAAGGAAAAGACAAGATACAATGAATGCCCTATTTAGATATAGTTCCAGTTGTCATGATTATTCTTTTAAGTTTATTGTACAAGATGAAGTGAGCTCTACCTATGGTAAGGAAGCCATTCAAATATTATTGGACTGTTGACAATATAATTGGCAAGTTAGGCTTAATAATGTATGCAAAAAGCCACTGCTGAATGATATGGAGAACTTTAAAATACTTTTGAAAAGATGAGGGTTGTTTAGTTGATGCATTGGAGTCACCTGATACGTCAGATGATTTTGTAATGCTTTGTATATGGGTCTGTATCATTTTATTCCACAGTCTGAACATGCCCCTATGACAGGGTTGAAAGCTCTTAGTGTGATTATTATTGGAATAAAATGTTTTATTGATTTTTTTAAATTAAATTAAAATTATGGTAGGTTATTTTTGTTTCTGGATTTGCTTGTTATTTATGTGTCTTTATCCCTCTATGCCATTGACAGAGGCTTGATTTGTGGTCTTTTGCTCTAAAGTTGTTAGGTTTCTATTTCTAAACTGAAATGTTATGTTTTTGCTGTTGTTGTCTGCATTAAATGTTTAATGGCAGTTACAAACTGAGTCATCACATATTTTTACCAAGCTAATGTTTAAATAGATGGAACCAATAACATTCAGTATAATAAATATTCTTTTACATATTTTTGTGAGTACAGATTGGTAGACACAAAATAAGGACATACAGCTGTTTGTTCAAGTTTAACTTCTAGACACGGAGTGGTTATTTTCGAGGAATGTTTATCCCTAAATCTTTACAAAGATTGTGACTGACTACAGGAATGTTAATTGTCATGTCTTATCTATTTTCTTTATAAGGGCAAGTTGTATAGTTTAGAAGCTCCTTTTTTAATATAGCTATACCTCCTGCCTCTTACGGGTCCTATCTTTGTGATACATTTTGTAGCCATATGCTAACCTAATTTTTTTTTAACATGAAATTTGATGAAAGTTTTGATTACAATTAGAGTGTCTGAATTCTACAAAGCTAGAAATGATTGAAGCTGTTTTACTTTATTACAGAAAGTATTCCTGGATATTGAGGTTAAACATTAGGCATGTAACCTAAACCAATCTTTTCAGGACAGAGTAACTATAAGTGTAGCGTTATTATCCTCATCATAATCATCATCATTATTATTATTATTAATAATAGTATTATATTTTTAGTTTAGTTTATAGTTTGACCTAGAGATGGTCCTCTGATTAGTCTGGGATTTAGCAGATGTTCCTTATAATCAGGAAGAATCTTTGATGCAAGTCATGGTTAGATATAACTATGTTTTCTTGTAACTCTAAACTATGGTAGAAGTTGTGTCATGTAACCTTGCTCATCTATTTAAAGAGATATGCCATAGCCATTTTCAAGTAATTTGCACTTGCTCATGGTAGAATTACAACTTTACAACAACTAGGATGAGGTAGTGCAAGGTGCGGAGGTGTGGTAAGGAACTGCATCCAGACTCCCTTTTCTTCCAACTATGTAAGATGACTATGGTGTAATCTGCATTGTGTGCATGTGTGTGTGTGTGTGTGTGTGTGTGTGTGTGTGTGTGTGTGTGTGTGTGTGTGTGTGTGTGTGTGTGTGTGTGTGTGAGCAACTGTGTGTGCACGTGTGCATGTTTTGGTCAGTTTTCATGAGACTAAAAAGAAAATGAATGCGTATTAAATTTCATTAAGCTTATGGTTTATGTACTGGACTTTATATAATATGCATATCCACATGGTCATGAAAATGTACTGTAGAAAATTAATTATGCAATGCACAAAGGAACTCAATCCTAAATGGCATTTGTAAGCTATACATTTTTGCTTTGTTAAGACCTGTCTTTGTAGTCTCAGGTTATTCCATTTTCAAGCAGGATATGCCATTGTGGTCACATAGGCTTTCATGCCATTGGGGTATTATATGGATTTTTTGGGTGATTATCATCATTAGCTGATTAATCTATTTTCTATAAATGCAGTGTAGTGTGGGTCCTGACTAACAGTGCATTCTTTAGTTGAAACATCTAAAGAATATTTCAAGAACATACCTATAAGATTAATTTTTGCATTTACAGTTAATTTCTTTAGCATTTATTTTGGCTTTATGTTTCCATTTATGCATTTTGCTTTGGAATGTTATTGACAGTTACTACTAGAGTTCATTATTTGTGCAAATGTTTTATTTTTCCAGATATATTGCCATTGCTTATATATCAATATTTAGAAAATAATTGTTATTTGCTGGTGGTTGCACAGCACTAAGTTACTGGCATTTTTTTATATGAGACTGTCCTACAAATGGGATCATCTGTTTCCCTCTGTCATGTTGATGTTACTTGTGTTGTCCCTTCTCATATCCCTGACATATAAGAGAATGGGAGTTGATAAGGATCTGTTGACAATTTAGCTGATCTGGAGAAACCAGCATGACTGCGAGGATCACCATCATCTGCAGATGAAGTAGGTTACTGACAGTAGTCACCCTTGTAAAGTGACAGTACAATTTGAGAGAGATTGGCACTCTGACCTTTAAGCAAAACTTTCACCCAAGTTCCTTGCCTAGGGCCATGCTTGTCACTGCTATGTCTAATAGGAACAAGCTCAGTATTCTTTTTTAATGGAAACTTGTTAAAATCACAACTTTGAATCTCATTAATCTGTTTTTCATTCATCCACGTCTCTTGTCTTTTACAGCCCTAGGTATGGCTATGATAGTGCTACTATAGAAGTGGATGTGAAATTCTAGGATAGAAATAATTGGTTTGAATACAGAAACTATAACAACCTTTGACTATGTTGTCAGGGTAGAAATGAAATGCAGATTTCTTTGTGTGCCATCCCTCAAGATACCTAGGAGCATTTCTGGAGACATTTTCTAATCTCATCCTTGACTTGGTATACAAGTGCACAAAATGGTTAACCTTGGGAGCCCTTTTTTTGCTTGGGTTGATTGCAGGACAAATTAACTCATAACAACATTTTTCACTAATGTGTAATCCCAAATGTAGTCAAATTATTGGAATTATTTTTCCATTATGGTTTGGAGATAAGAAACTTGGTAGTACAGCCAGGCTGTTGGAAACTTTATCACCTGGAGCTCCTTAATTTGGGGGTCTCATTGGTTTTGCTGTCTAATATCTAAAAAGAATCTTAAAAATGGACCTTCAGGCTGATTCATTGCAGGGATTTGTGGAATATTAACTGTGGTACAGCAACACTTGATATGAATTAGCTGCTACACTGCTGCAAGAGTCAGTGTAGATTATCCAGATCTAAAGGTTCTGGCTTATAATATACCCATGAGAGATATTCTTCATCATCACCCTAGCTTGTACTCCTCCCAGGTCTACTACTTAATGTCAGCAATGGTTCTGCTTTGAACTTTGTGCGCAGAGTAAGCTTGGATGGTGATTGGAAAGTAAATAGATGAAGGCACGGCTGTTGGGTGGCAGCCAAATGCAGATACTCATAAGACTGATATTTATATGTTCAGTGAGATTTTGCACCTAATTTTCCTATATAACTCTTATGAGCATTGAACAGGCTGTATATCTTGGGCTGCCTTCCTCTCAAAGACATTTTTTCACTTTAGTATAAGAAGATCGCTCACAGTTTTTGAAGAGAAGATTTCTTCATTTAGGAGATCTTGCCCATTAATAATATATCCTTTGTAAACTGATGTTCTGGATTTTCTCTGGGCTTAGCTATATAATATCAGATATAATGAATTCATAAGAACCATTTCATCCTTTTGCCATACTTGCTACTGACTGAATCCAATGACATTAGTTAAACTTTACCTGAATTCATGAAAATCAGTTATTTATTTTTTAAATGACCACTCCTTGTTGAATTTTTGAATAATTTTTAAAAGAGGCCTCAATGACCTTTATAATCAAAAGGTTTTCATTGGATCTGGATTTGGCTGGAAAATTACCATGCAATATATAAACTTTCATTATTTTTAAGCTTTTAGAGAATGCAATATATATGCAGATTTTTTTCTTGTTGAGGTCTTATGCCATTTTTTACCCATGTCATCTGGTTTTAGATATAAGGGCAACCCTAAAACCTCACTCTGATTGTAAGTGACAACCTTATTGCATGAGGTCAAAGCTCGTATTCCTTTTTAATCATACTTGATCTGTCTGTGGCCTTAGGTGCATTAGTAACCTGACCACATGTCTGCAGTTACATTACAGTCTCTCTGGGATGTGATTAATAGTTTGATATTCAAAACACAATAAAACCAAGAAAGCTGTAGAAGCAAGAAAACACTCTGGTAGATTCACTAAGACACTTTAATGAGCGCTTTCATCGGCATTCACCTCACGACTTCTTCAGAATACAATCTTCTGTAAAGGTCTTTAATGGAGCCGTGAGCTTTTTAGGAAAACTGAAGGTGTGTGAAGAAGTAGAGAGGTCAAGAATACAGAAATGACCTTTGAACCAACAAAAGAAAGCACATTACTAAAGATTTATAGAAGGTTGTATTCTGAAGAAGTCGTGAGGCGAATGCCAATGAAAGCGCTCAATAAAGTGTCTTAGTGGATCTACCAGAGTGTTTCCTTGCTTCTACAACATTAATAGTTTGAGTTTCCCTTTTTGGCCAAGTAGTCATTACAGTAAGTTCCTGCAGTTGTGATACTGCAGAGTATAAAGTGATCCGAGATTGTCTCTGGCTCAATTGCTAATCATTGTGTATGCAGTGTACTTACAGAGGGGCCACAAAGTAAGGGTATTCATTATGTCTCCTACACTGATCATACATTTGCTTTAACTTTACTCAAAAGTCTGTGCCAGAATTTACCAGTCATTAAGACTATCTGGAGATATCCCATATAAATTTCAACTTCAGATAATATGCATAACCATAGAAAGGGATACTCTGTGTGACTATATTGATTTACTCATAGGTATAAGGTGTCTGCTTCAACAGTGTCACATAACAATAAATACCTGATGCTATGTAAGTATTTCATGCTCATAGAAAAACTCAGTGTGCTACTATTTCTGTTTTCACCTCATAAAGACAAATGTAAGAGTAAAGTACCTTTAGAGCTTCTTCACCAACAACATGCAGAAATGCAGCACACTAAATATCTTCAGGTATTTCAGCTATTCCTCTTACAGTGAGGGATAAATCGACTTGCTTGGATATAAGGCTTCCATGTTTTCATTCGGATTCCCATGAAATAAAAAAAGAAATCATTGTGATTGCAGGTAAACAATACATCTACTGAGAACTAGAAGTCCATAATTGCAAACACAGAAACTCTTTGAAGGAAAAATAAATAAATGAATAAATGTGTGTAACTACAGTATGTATGTATGTGTGTGTGTGTGTGTGTGTGTGTGTGTGTGTGTGTGTGTGTGTGTGTGTATGGATCCCACTTGTCCGAAATGGCACTTTGCGATCACACTACAGTATGTATGAACAAATATACTCTTGTTGTCACTGTAGTGCAATCTCAGAGTTAGTATATATAATTAGCAGGGGTTGTGGGGGGGCACAGCAAAAATTAGAGAAAATTAATTAATGCATTTTAACTGTTTTCCATTTCGGCAAAGTGCTGTTTCGAACAAGTGTAAATTCAGAGTTATGGTCTCGGCAAAATGTGTTTCGGACAACTGTACTTTCAGCAATGTGAATGGGATCCATATATATATATATATATATATATATATATATATATATATATATATATATATATATATATTTATAGTTTCACTTTATAATCTCGAAATGCTGAAATCTCGAATTTCAGCATTTTGAGACCATAAAACCTAAACTGTACAAAACAAAAAATTCACAAACCCGAAACCATAAACCAACAGATCCAGAATTGTGAAGATTTCAGATTCCCTTGTTGTTCTTAACAGAACCATGCTCTGCAACCATTTCCTTGCTCCAAACAACCTGATTATTTATAAATAATGAACGGGCAGGATTCACAAAGCCTCCGTGTAAGAGTTATGCTTTGCATATTCATGAGAGCATGCTGAATCACACATAAGGCTAACACGGTCCATGTAAGACAGTAGGGGGCGTGTCCGTAGGCCGAGCCCTGTAAGTGGACACGCCCCCAGAAGAGGAAAAGTTCCCAAAGTAAACACCCACGACAGAGTCCACGGAAATGTGAATAAACACAACACAACACATGCCCCCACAGACTATGAACAGAAAATATATAAATAAACATGGTATATATTTTTTTTAAATTGTAAAAATGTTTAACCGTGAGTGCGTTTGTGGCGTGCCCGTAGCGCAGCTACAGTTAGCAGTTAGTGGGAAAGCATATAAGAACTAAGTATGCAAAATAAACCAGGAAGCAATAGCGTAGTGGTAGAGATGTTGACAGAAGAGCAGGCATTCATGGTTCGAGCCCCCACAGCACCAATTTTTATTTTTAGCAAAATAAGCATGAAACAAGCCCCTGACAAATATGTACACATAAAACCACAGTTTATGTAAAATGTAATGAAATAGCCCATTTATATTGAAGAAATGTGAGGTAACAAAAGAATAAAAAATGCCAGATGTGCCCATAGCTGAGCTACAGTTTAACAGGGTGAGTGCATCTGCCCGTAGATGAGCAGTGGTTTAACTGGTGCAAAATGAGTGCCGTAGCTGAGCAGTGGTTTAACATGCTAAATCTATGTGCCCCTAACTGAGCTGAGCGTAATATGTGTGCCGATAGCCAAATGAGGCTTAAACCAGCGTACCCCGTTTGCGCAGAGCTGCGCACCGTGCAAACAAGCTAACCGATGGGCAACGTTGAGCAAGCCGTATCAAAACTGCCTTTACACAGACACACCCCTCAGCATGTCTAGACAGTCATGAAAAATAAAAAGCAGTGGCCAGGTTCAAACCCAGGATACTATACACCATAGTCAAGGTATCAAACCACTAAGCCATGACAGCAGTACCTAGAAATGCAATAATAGCTAATATATAGGAATGAATACAAACTGGAGCATGACAATGCAGGTTTACTGAAGTTGATACAATTCCAAAATGGCCAATCACAGATATGTGCGGGAAAAACGGACTATATAAGCCCCATAGGCGGGAATACACAGCATAAACGATTGTAGAACTGACCTGCAGGCAGAATGACAGGAGTAGGAGAGCGTAGTTGCTTTCGAGCACAGAGGTGGGGCATTGAGGAGTCCAGGTACATGGTCTGGCTCCTAGTCCACAATCATGAGGCCCAACTCATGCAGGGCCAGGTCCTCTGGGGAGCATACAGGGCCAAGGTGTGGGACCGGTAGGTTCATGATCTCACCAGTGCCACAGGGATTCCAAGGACTAGTGAGCAGGTCTGTCACCACCATGCGGACCTGAAGAGACGCAAGCAGGACCAACTGAACCTTTGGATCCAGGAGGCCCGGCAAACACCCAAAGCCCCACTACTGAGTAAGTTACATTTAATTATGTATGTAAGAAATTAAACTAGCTGATACTATGGAGATGTGTATTCCAATATTACTTCATTTACATTGCAGCTGCAGGTGTCCGTTATGCGAACCGCAGAGCCTATGGCGATAGGCTGGTGCGGTTGCGCCACCAGGCAGGTCAGTAATCCACTACCACTAACTGTAAAGAAATATAAAAGTATGACAGTCAGCAAAAGAGTGCAGTGTAGTCAGTAAGGAATAAAATGTGCAAGTAACAATTTGAAAGTGTCTGCAAGTATTGCTTGATTACAAAAGTGTGTTTCAGCCTGTAAGTTAAACCGAAAAATGAAACTGTCTGACATAAATTCTGAAATAAAAATGCCCTACCTGTAACAAAAAAGTACACAACCTGCAGCAGGCTGAAAAGTATAGCTGCAGAAGATGATGAAATCACATGTGTGAAATATATCCCTGTTGAAATACTGAAACATGACAGAAGTGAGACTGCTGGAAAGGATTGTAATAACTACAGGTAAAAGATGTCAATAAAGCCTAGAAGTAAGTACCATCCTGAATAGTAAAATGAAAGCAAGTGAGAGAGTTTGAGAAAGTGTCATGAATCCAGCAATACAGTAGTAATAACCCCTGAATAAAGTATACTGCAGTCAAGACAGAATGAAATGCATGTGAGAATCAAAACCAAACAGCGAAATCTGTTCAAAGTGTTGCTGCATCTGGAATGTGTATCCCAAAATCTGGATATGTTGCTCTCAGTCTGCAATATGCAGATAGGATGATTGTCTGATATACCAAACATCCACACTTGTCTACAGCTATATAAAGCAAATGTAGCAGGAGATTGTAGCTGAACAAAGCTAGATATGAATGTGTATGAAGAACAATAAAATGTATATTGATGTTGCAGTAACAGTCCTCTCACCAAGTTGAAATAGTTATCATATAGGAAACTGTAGTTAGAACAGTAGTGTATATATAACTGTAGCTATTAGAAATGTACAACATATGTATTGGTATTTGAAGGTGTTAATATTATTTTCTTCTCCCCTCCCTATAACCACATATAACCCATTCCACGTGAAAATGGTATGTGCAATCACAATTAACACCCCAGGACATTTGTCCTGTTGGGTCATATATATTTGCATGTCCGTTGATGCATCTGCCCTGTTCATACATCCAAACCTGATGGCCTGTTGCCATCAATTAACCCTGCATGTTGTTGGACTGTGTATTTCTGTACAAATTATGCATGTGTTATGCACGCTGTTCAATGGTGTGAATATCTGGGTGTTTGGTTAATGGGAATACTAATGCATGCTGTTACAACTAATTGTGAATGGTATTATATGTCACTAACCCAAACTGTCATGACATAATGCAAAACATAGGACGACAGGGAAGGCAGGTTCCAGCGGACCCACCTCTCCCACCTCAGCTGGCGAGTGCACCTGGCACTAGTGCCGAGTCCGGACCCTCCTCCGGTGGCCCTGTGCCACCTGCGGGTGGAAGCGCTGCAGGGGATGGGGCTCGCCCCCCCTCTGCAAGTGTGGCCGGAGGAGAACCACCACTCACCCTCCATAGTGTCCGGACTGTGGTGCGTAGGGAGATTCGGGACTCTGTTCTCGAGCCCCTACGCCAGCTTGAGGCACGGGTGGTGCAACTAACGGGCATGCCTGTTGCCCGGCCTACACAGCCCCCAGCACAGCCCCGTCCTGGGCAGTGAAGGAACAGTGGCAACTGCCTATGGGTGGGGATATCAGTTCCACTGTTGCCATCTGTGGGCTCATGGGCTCTGGATATCCAAACCTCCGTCCCCGTCAATTGTGTAACCCCCCCACACGTGTCATACACCGCCCCTGTATGCGTCTTGTTTGGCTTGTCTGTTTACCTACCCAACCTACCTCCCCAGCTGTGCCAACTTCCTTCACCTGACATACCACTCTCACCTGAAAAAAATAAAAAAGGGCACTCTGTACCCACAAAAAAAATTACGCCCCATACATATCTGCCCATTCCGCACACATGTCTGCTGGACATGGAATCTATCAATTACAATTGGCTGTACAACAAGTATTATTGTTGTCCTGATACCTCTCTCAGGGGTGGAAGGTTTCAAATGTCACACCAAATTACATACATATGCACAGCTGTTGCTGATGATGAAATGGGCAGCTATGGGCCTTACCTACATCCCTCCTGCAAATCCCAAGCTTGTTTCCCTACTGTCTTGCCCTCTTTGTGACCCCTTTTTCACCACTTTCCTGTCTCCCCATTTTCTTTTCTTTCAAAGAAAATAGCGCGGGTGTGCGCCAGAGTAAGCACTGTTAAGCGGTTGTAAGCGGGTGTGCGCTTGTGTGCGTGGAGCTAACCGCCAGTGCGCATGCGTGAGCTCCGCACAAACCAGCGCTAACCCAGTAACAACTGCTTAAAAGTGCCTTAGTCACTTTGATTGACAGGTCCTGTACTCAGTTCAAAAGCAAAATTAAATCCCACTATCAGTCCCGAACCCAGGACTTTGGAAACACTAGTCTGTATGACCTACCACTAAGCCATGACTCTTATACAAGAACATTGTGCTAAAATAAATATAACATGTAATAGTAGGGATGAATGTAAAGGGAATATAGGATGTGTAGTACACAAAGCATGTCATTTAGAATTACTGTCAAAACTACTGGATTTCCATAATAGTAGTGTGAGAACAGAAACAGCCATGCTAGTTGGTAGCTTGTAGATAATAATGTCACTTAAAGTACATATATAAATGTATGTATATGTACATATATATATATAAATATTTATCTATATATAGTTGTAGGAGTCATTGTGCATACACACTTGCTACAGGGAACATGAGAGAGGAATGGAGAAATGTGAATATACAACACAGCCTGAATCATGAGAGAGATACTAACCTTTACACTCACAGAACACTGTCCACAGCATACCAGCATGGTCCCCGCCCTTACAATCTGAAAGGGCAACGCCTATCCCACATACTCTTTTATAGCACTGATCTGAAATCACAGTGAGAACTGCAATCAGTACACAACTGGCTGTATGCAATTAGGAAATGCTGGCTTACAATTGGTGCAGAGGCCATCATATGGACCTATGCAGATACCTACAAAAGCATCCAGTACTAACACTCCACACATGCAATACATTCATTGCACTGTATGGAAGCAGACAGAGGGAGAGAGAAAAGTGAGAAAGAGAGAGAGAGAGAACAAAAAAAAAAAAAAATTATACACTGTGACTCTGTCACCCGAAGCTGTCAGCAGTGACAGTAGCAGCAGCAAGCAGAAGCAGTGGTAACGCAACCAGCTGCGACAAACACAGGTAATGCAAAGTAGCAGGTTAATAGTGTGCATACTGTGAACCCTCCAAATGTGTCATAGGTCTGTATCTATAGGTATGTCCATGTGATATGTTGTGTGTACGTAGTTCCACCAAAAGGGGATGACCATACATTACATGTCAATCAGTCTTAGGCCATGATCCTGGCAGCAGTTGTCTGTGCGTTGCCCCAGCAATGGCTGTAGTGACTGCTTTGAAAGGTCAGCCAGGTTCAAAAGGCAGGATCAGCCCATCACAAAGGCACACTGGCTGGGAACAAGTGTCTGCAGTTACCCGATATCACTGCATATGCATCCCATACTGCATAATTCCATAGCTTAGCAGACCAGGCCGGTTATGCATATGATGTGGTAGTTCCCAGGGTCAGTCGTGGTGCCTCCTTAGTCGTGTGGGACCACTGTCGCTGTATGCCACTGTCCAGGTACATATCCTGTAGTACAGCCAAGATAAATTATCAGTGTTATATGCAGTTGTATGTCCTCTCGGAGTGCAGGTAGCACACATCCAGGGATACCATGAGGTCACAGTGATGCTGTGTGTTCTTCTCTGCTGAGGGCGGCCCTCACCTGGACATGTGAGATGATAGGGAGGTTACATCCAGCTGTGATAAATATTTCAACTGGTGGGGGAGAAGCAGGGGGGATACGTGCACCGAACATGTCTGCAAGATTGTTGCCAATATCCGTGTGTTTGGTGAATGTTAAGTAGGTGTGTATTAACACAGAGCATATCTGAGGCATGTGGTCCATATGTGTAACATAACTGAAGAAGGCCTTGTGGTCATCCATAGTGTTTGTGGCCATTTCCCTCCCAGAGTAGGCCATGGCCGTTGTTATGACGGACCATAGCGTAGTACCAGTGCTGACCACAGATGCCTTCCCTTAATGTGAATGTGCTCTGTCCTGCAGTAGCCTCCTGCTATTGTTATACAATCTGCCTCTGTCTGGGGTCCACCGGACAGGATGCCTAACCTTTGTGCATAGGGTCTGGGTTAGAAATGTGTGTGCAAGTTCCATGCAATCTGTGGCATGTCCGTGGTAAGCATTTGCAAAGGGGTCAGCAGTGTGGCTTGTGGCTTCCACTGGCCCAGTGTGCTGCATAGATACCATCTCAGTCCCAGCAAGTGAATAACTGTCTAATCACATACATATCAAAGTAGTCTACTGTGCTGCTGGTGGTGGTGGGATATGTATATCCAGGCCTAGTAACTTCTGTCCACATCACAGTAGTGGATGGCATCCCACATACATTACCTTGGGATGAACCCCCAGAGTGAGGTTGTGCATTGCACCTGTCAGTGTGTGCTGACCGATGGGGCATGCTACTATGTTGTGTGGAATGTGGCAGGTATTGTTGCACAGGTGTTGGCTGAGCACTGATATCTGGCCATGTACCTGTGTATCCACCAAGACACACATACATGCAACATATGGGAGTAGTAGTATATCACTACACATGAGTATCATGTATAGTATGTGTGCCATATATTGCTGACATGGTCTGCTGATATCCTGTTTGTGTTCTCTTCCAGGGAGATGGCGCGTCAGCGTAACCCGCCTACTCTGTGGCAGAAGACGAGGAGATCCACCAGAGCCTGGTGCGGGAGTATGACATCCTGTTTTCCCGCACCAGTCAGAATCAGCAGGAGAGGGCTGCACTGTGGCAAGACCTTGTCCGTAGGGTAAATGAAATTGGCATGCATAACAGGACATATGAGCAGGTACGACATCACTGCAGTGATTTAATCCGAAGTGTCCGGCAGCGTGCATCAGATATCCACAGGCAACAGGTTGCCACAGGAAGTGGGATGGCCACACATCCCCCCCTCACCAGACTGGAGGGGCTACTCCTACGTGTTGTGGCTCCAGCCCCGGAACACCAACAGCAGTACACCTGCATTATGATGGAGACTGGTTCCACACAGCAGCATGACATGGAGCGTGCAGGTAATATGCCATATGTACACTTGACTGTTCTGTACACTGTATCATATGCAATATCAATGGCACAGTTGTGCCCACTGACATTAATCTCATCATTTCTGCAGGTCCCTCCGGGGTTACAGCAAGGCAGGCCATCCATGCTGGTGAGTGTGTTTAACATAACCTATAATAGTCCTGATAATGCTAGCAACAGTAGTGTAACTCAGTAGTGCTCTGTGTGTATACTGCGGTGTGTGCATGTGTGCATGTGTGCAGGTGTGCCTGTGCCCATGTGTGCATGTGTGCATGTGTGCAAGTGTGCAGGTGTGCCTGTGTCCACGTGTGCATGTGTGCCTGTGTCCACATGTGCATGTGTGCATGCGTGCCTGTGTCCACATGTGCATGTGTGCATGTGTGCATTTGTACACGTGACCACGTGTGCATGTGTGCATGTGCCCATGTGTGCATGTGACCACATGTGCATGTGTGCATGTGTGCATGTGTCCATGTGTGCATGTGTCCATGTGTGCATGTGTGCATGTGTCCACGTGTGCATGTGTCCACATGTGCATGTCTGCATGTGTGCATGTGTGCCTGTGTGCCTGTGTGCATGCGTGCATGTGTGCATGTGTGCCTGTGTGCATGGGTCCACGTGTGCATGTCTGCATGTGTGCCTGTGTCCATGTGTGCATGTGTGCCAGTGTCCACGTGTGCATGTGTGCATGTGTCCATGTGTGCATGTGTGTAGAAGTGCATCACTGATAACAATGTCTGGAGACTGTAAACTGTGTTTCCTGTCTTCCTCCCACAGGTTCTGGGGCTGCTCCGGTGACCTGCAGCAGGGAACCTGAACATGTGCCACGGCTACTGGTAATGATGATATTTGTGTAATGGTACAGGAAGGTGTGTCAGGGTCCACCATTGGTCAGCCAATTGACAGTGCACAGCTGTCAACCCCATCATTGTGCACAGTCATCCTGCCAGTACATCCTTTGTCACCATTGTCCCTAGGTGATGGACAGGATACAGTGGGCATAGACCAGAGTAATGTGGTACCTGTGGCACATGCGTCCCCACACAGCAGCCATGGGCAGGGTCCTCCGATGGTACCACACAGACAGTTGCCCATGGGTTCTCGTGGGAGCATCCGTGGGCGTACTGCCTCTGGCCGACGTGCTCAAAGAGGTCTGTCAACCTCAGCTATGTTTCGGACTGTCATGCAGGCACAGTCACGTATGGAAAGGTACACCAGACAGGGTCTGAGGGAGCTGAGAGCATGTCGCACAGCCATGACAGACAGTATGCGTGACATTGCGGATGCTATCCGTAACTTCACCGATGTCATAGACAGATGTTGTGGGGGCATATTACAGCAGTTCCACAACCAGATGTCCATGAGCCAGGGCAATGGTGGGCATTTGTGGTGTCGACGTGGCCGTATGCCAGCAGCAGCAGCAGCTGGCAGTCAGTGCGGATGACAACAGGCTCGTGCATGCCCCCATAGTGCCAGCAGCAGCCCCAGCAATTCTGGGTCTGTGCTGTCATCAGAACACCCCAGGAGACCACGTGCACGTGGCTCTGGACAGTCCCAACAGGGACTTGTGTCCAGTCAACACAGTCCCGCTTCTGATGACAGTACCCAGTCTGGCTTAGTACTGGATACGGTCCGTAGCACCCCTGCCAGGCACAAGTACCGTGTCAGTGCACACAGACACTGATCTGTATGACCTGCCAGGAGCAGTCTGTGGCTGTCCACAAACCCCTGTATATGGCAGCCATGAGGTGGAACTGTGTGCGTGCATACACACATGTGAAATGTTAACACCTAGGGCGAACACATACACGCACACACTGTACCAACACGGCCCCACCCTGTACTGCTGCACCTCACCAACACACACATACACACACATGTCAATTGGTGGTATCAGTGGCTGACTCAGGCATACCTAATCCACACCCTGTGCATATGATGACACTGTGCCACCTCCTGCAATCTCCAACAACATTGCGGGAACAGGTAAACACATTGCTGATGCACAGGGTGACTACAGAGAAGTGTATTAGTAGTATCATGTTGGTAACAGTACAGTGTGCTGCTATGACTGTGTGTTTATCCCAGCATGCCTGTTGCAGTAACTGTATGAATGTCCTGAATTGTTATCTGCACCCATAGTACATACCAAAGTATAACAGCTGCACATAATTGCATGCCGGTGGTAAGGTTGGCAACAGATAGCCGCATACATGGGTAGCACAGGGGGAAAGCTAACGCAAATAGTGATTTGGAATGGTGGACATGTACAGTAATGGTGTCAAGTTGCCCACAACGACTATGCCATGTGGATGTTCGCGCATGTAGATATGTGTGCAGTACCAATGTAATCCAAATCACAAATAACTATGACATAATATCAGTTCTACCATGGGCATCTGCGCTGTGTATTCCTGGGTACATGTTGATAGTGCCGACATATTTGCATTGTTACTTACTGTTATTGTTACCCCTTCTTTGTTGTACAATGCACTGCTTCCAGCCCTGTTTACTGTAGCTTTGTTTGCATGCATGTTCGCTTGGGGTTCCCTGGAACACTGCTTACACCTGCAATGCAGAGTTACAGTGCTTCTGTAGACTTCTAGTGACATCTGCATAGCGTACGATACGTATGTCAACTTTCCACATGACAGAACGTCACTGTCTGTCCTGTATGCATGTACGTTGCCTGTGACACATTGCACACGTCTTACCTGGCATTTACCCACGTGTGCAGTCATATATGTCAGTGCTATGAAACAGTAGCGGTACACCCACACATACACACCTTCAGTATGTTGTTCCCCATTGGCCCTATGTGTTGGTACTCACCATGGCAATCACACTACTAGGGTAGCATGTGCAAAGGTAACCTGTAAATCGACTCTATGGTCCAGTTGTGGTTTATGTGAGTCATGTGTCAATGTCACAGCTGCCACATGTATGCAGTCAGCCATCACCCTTGGCCAGGAATGTACAACACATGTGTGGGATGCCACCACACAGCCAATCTGGGGACTGGGCTCTCTGAACCCAGTAATGCCATACCCTGTCAGGTGGCATGTCACATATACTACATCCTGGACAAACGTCAACCCCAATCCCTGCTGCTACTATTGATAATACCCCTGAAGATGTTCCTGATTGTTTTGACCAATTCTTTACTGAGACATTTCAGGCCCTAGCTAGCCATCTACCTCCTAGCTCCCCTGGTCCTGAAAGTAGCACCCCTAGAAACCTACTTGCGTTCAGCTGCCAACCAGTCACCACTTCACTTCTCCGTACCTTGATTGAAACAGTGAAACCCACTACACTTTCTGCTGATCAACTCCCTGCCGAGTACCTATCAAAATCAGATGATGCTATTGCTTACCCAGTCTCAAAGGTAATCAAACGAACCATGGTAGAATCTAAATTTCCCACAATCTGGAAAATGTCATATGTAATCCCACTTCACAAAGGAGGCAGCTCTACTGAATTCTCCAATTATAGGCCAATAGCTATACTCTCTCCACTTGCAAAGATTATGGAAACTTTATTCATAGACAATTCATGCACCACCTAATCCAAAATCGCCTTATGGCAGATACTCAGCATAGCTTCCGTCCTCATCACAGCACTACTTCAGGCCTCCTAGCCTTTACTAACACCATAAACCATACTTGCAACACTAATTATATATCCTCAGCCCTCTTTTTGGATCTTTCAAAGGCATACGATATGGTTGATCACCAACTTGTAATCCACACCCTGCAAACATTCTGTCTAGATACTGTAGCCTTCCAATGGTTTCAATCCTACCTGCATGGTCGACAGCAGGCTGGCCTCTGGCAGAACAAACTCTCTAACCTTCTACCTAACACCCTCAGAGTACCACAAGGCTCTATACTAGGGCCCTTGCTGTTCTCCATCTTCATTAACGACCTTTATACTGTCATCCCAAAAGTCAGCTGTATCCAATATGCTGAAGACTCTACTCTGATCTGCTCAGCCACATCTCCAGTAGAGTTATGGTCAGCTACCCAGCCCACCTTTAATACAATAGAATACTGGCTTTCTGAACATCGTCTGATCCTAAATCCCAAATAAACTAAACTGCTGTTATTTCACCAACACGTAGGTCTACCGCTTTCACTGTTACCATAACATCAACTGATGGCACAATAATCTCCCCTGACCCATCTTCTAAACTATTAGGTGTCATCATAGACAATAATCTCAAATGTGACCTACATGTTAACCAAATTATCAAAGCCATCAATAGAAAACTAGGGTCACTTTACAGAATTAAAGCCTTCCTAGCCCCTCCAGCTAAAGGTGCCATAGCTCGCTCACACCTTGTTTCAACCCTTCTGTATGCATCCCCTCTACTCTCGAATATGAACAAGACTGTCCTTAACAAACACTCAATTTGCTACAACCACATTGCCAGATTTGCCACTGGGCTGCCTTTTAGGACACATCATTGCATCAATCTAAATCAGCTTGCCATACCCAGCCTAATACAGTATAACCAACTGATTCTGGCCTATAAAATCCTCTATAATCTAGACAATACCCCTGCACTTCAAATATTATCACCCCCTATAACAATCCTAGACCGCTTCGATCCTCTAACAAACTACTAATTCAGACTAGCAAATTTAATAACACAGCCGGTGATTCTCTCTTTGCAAACTCTGTAAGTAGATTCTGGAACTCACTTCCAGCTGATATTACCCTACTGTCCACCTTAGGTCAATTTAACACTAGACTCAAACAACATTTGTCACTTAACTGGCTATGTCAATGTATCAAGCCTGGCTAACTCGAATGTGTAAAATCTGTGAACCACTTTACTGTGTAATTTAATTTAATCCTGACTTGTGCTCAGGACTAACATTAACCTGTGGAACATGTTTAACTTGCTTACTTATGTAATCTCTGTAAATAATCTGTTTGTAATATGTAATGCTGGTATTATGTAATTCTGTATCTGCTACCCTCGTAGCTTGTCTCCCCGGGCCTCCCCTGGAAATGGACATGCATCCAGTCAGACTATCCCAGTCAACAAATGTAGGATAAATAAATAAATAAATAAAATATATTACAGTGACTACAATACAAGTCAGACATTGACACGCACTGACAGCATGCTGAACACACTGGGGCATACGTGGGGGCTCAGAATAGCAGCCTGCCTGGGAATCACACACCTCCGCAGCTGGCACACAGGCATATGTTCCATCGGAAGAGAGCACATGCCACACATGGCACACACATCCCCTGTGCCACACACTCACAGCCTGTAGGGCTACACAACACACCTGCTACAGACGTGTCAGGTACCTGTCTTGTGTGCTGCACTGGGGTCCCGCTCAACAGGCTGTATCTGGTGAAGGTCACAGTGATATGCCTCAGGGGCACTATGGTCCACCACAGAACACATGCATACAGGTCAGTCAGAGGCATGGACACATATGACTCACTCATTGACCATGCCAGTATGGCTGCCTGAGACATACCTCCCTGGACTACATGATAGGGAACATAGCATGTGGCACAGGCCAGTATGAGCCTGATGTTGGTTGCCAACATACCCTCACCAGGTATGCTACCACTATATGTGGGAAGGGTGTTGTATGTCTACATTATGCTCAGTCTCCACTGTCATTCATAGGGTATCCACTGGCTGTCAACGTGTGCTTACATGCTAGGGAAGCCACAATGATGTGCAAGGGTCATCTTGCACGTGACACCCATGGCCCGATGTATAATGGCAAAGCTCCTTGGTACACACATACTGCCTTATGCTGCAGGACATGGTTGACATAGCCACCTCCGTGGGTATCACACAGGTTAGGACACTAACAGTGCTGCTACACAACAACAGCAGTGTACACCGGAAGATGCATGCACCAGACACTGTCCTCAGCACGGTGAACTGCAATGTCTGTGCAGTACCAGATTCATGATTCATGGCTCACAGGTGTTACCCATCACTGACAGATTATGCCCCATACCATGCCTGTCGTCCCCTACACATGTAACACACATGGATAGGGGGGTGGTATCCCAAGGTACCACAGATACACACACCTCCAGGTTGTTGGCACAGCACAAAGCATCAGGGCCTAATCATGTGCAGCTAACAGTGTGTCGGACTGCCATCTGGTTCATATCCTGGCACACACAACCCTCCCATACACAGGAAGACCACCTATCCTCCATAACAACACTGGCAATATGACAGTCTCAAGAACTGTGTTTATATGGCTGGACTGCATCCAGCCAAACATTGTGCGTGAGCATGACTGTAGCTACAACACACTAGTTGAAGGGTTCACAGCATGTGGTCACTGAATTGCAGTGGAATGACATGTTACCACTACCACAACAGGTGGGAACATGCAGCACCTGTACATTGACAACATGTACACTATATGGCCCAGACCAGATGTGTATCCCTTGCTGTAGGTATTTCACCATATACACCCACACTGTATAAAGACATAACACGTGCGGACCCTGCACAGTAAGACACAGTCATATTGGTATACATTGCAAATACCATTTATCCACTCGAGGCATGTGTCAGACATGGTAACTACTGCAGGTCACAGGTATTTGTGTGTATGTGTCACACACATACATCATGTGTGCAATGCCATTGCTGGTTTAGGCAATGGCATGCATTGTTATGTACAAAGACCCACACAAGGTCATACTGTGTGACACAACCACACGTGGCAGTTGTGGGTTACCAAAACATACCTATCTGTACTCTGACAATGGTAATAGACACAGTAGCAGAGCGCACTATTGGCATTACTAGCCAGCTAGCCCTGTTTGGCTGTGCTGATAGTGTGGTGACATGCCCTGTGTTTACTGGGGGAGTATGCAGCATCTGGTGTATTGTAGTATTTGCCAAAAGGATCTGTTCTCTCACACTTGCATTTACACACACCCTACTACCCCCACAAACACTCACACTTGCCATTTCCAGGATTCATTCCCCTGCCTAACTAAGTCATGACATGTGAGAGAGACACATTAGCAAAGTGCACTATTCGGTTGAATAGATAGTTCCTCTTCTCTGGCTGTACTTATAGGGTGCTGACAACATCAGTATTTTGAAAGGGTAAAGTGCATCAGGTAGTGTGATCTCCTGATTGCCAAAGCTAACACGTTTTTCATACGGAAACGCACACACACAAACTCCCCCCATCCAAACACACACACATGCCATTTACAGGTTTTAAACTCCTATCTAACTACATTATGATACTCGGGAGAGATGCATTAGCGGTGTGCGCTATTCACATTACTGTGAGGCTTATCTTCTCCTGCTGTACTTATAGGGTGCTGACATCATCTGTGTTTAGAAAGGGGAGTGTGCATCCTGTAGTGTGTTCTCCTAGTTGCCCAAAAGGGACATTTCCCTCACACACACACTAACCCCCATCATCCAAGCACACACACTTGCCATTTACAGGATTCAAACCACTACCTAGCTATGTTATGACACTCGAGACGGACGCATTAGCGAAGCGCACTATTCACATTACTGAGAGGCTTTCCTTCTCCTGCTGTACTTATAGGGTGCTGACATCATCTGTGTTTAGAAAGGGGAGTGTGCATCCTGTAGTGTGTTCTCCTAGTTGCCAAAAGGGACATTTCCCTCACACAAAATTACACACACACTAATCCCCCCTCATCCAAACACACACACTTACAGGATTCAAACCACTACATGACTATGTTATGATACTCAAGACGGATGCATTAGCAGAGCGCGCTATTTGTATTACTGGGAGGCTTCCCTTCTCCTGCTATACTTATAGGGTGCTGACATCATCTGTGTTTAGAAAGGGGAGTGTGCATCCTGTAGTGTGTTCTCCCAGTTGCCAAAATGGACATTTCCCTCACACATAATTGCACACACACTAACTCCCCCTCACCCAAACACACACACTTGCAGGATTCAAACCACTACTTAATTATGTTATGACATTCGAGATGGACGCATTAGCAGAGCGCGCTATTTGCATTACTGGGAGGCTTTTCTTCTCCTGCTGTACTTATAGGGTGCTGACATCATCTGTGTTTAGAAAGGGGAGTGTGCATCCTGTAGTGTGTTCTCCCAGTTGCCAAAAGGGACATTTCCCTCACACAAATTGACACACACACTAACCCCCCTCATCTAAACACACACACTTGTCATTTGCAGGATTCAAACCACTACCTAACTATGCTATGACACTCAAGACGGACGCATTAGCAGAGCGCACTATTCGCATTACTGGGAGGCTTTCCTTCTCCTGCTTTACTTATAGGGTGCTGACATCATCTGTGTTTAGAAGGGGAATGTGCATCCTGTAGTGTATTCTCCTAGTTGGCAAAAGTGATACTTCTTTCAAACAGTCTTGAACACACACTAACCCCCTCCACACACACTGAGCATGTACAGAATTCAAACCCCTACCTAACTATGTTATGACACTCAAGACGGACGCATTAGCGGAGCGCACTATTCACATTACTGGGTGGTTTCCCTTCACCTGCTTTACTTATGGGGTGCTGACATCATCAGTGTTTAGAAAGGGGAATGTGCATCCTGTAGTGTGTTTTTCCAGTTGCCAAAAGGGACATTTCCCTCTCACAGCCTTTCACACACACCAACCCCGCTCACCCACACACACACTGAGCATTTGCAGGATTCAAACCCCTACCTATCTATATTATGATACTTGAGTGAGACGCATTAGCAGAGCGCACTATCCAAATTAGTGGGCATTTCTTCTGCACCTGTAGTATTTATAGGGTGCTAACATCTTTATTTCTACAGAGGTATGTAGATGTAGTACTATCAGGTGGGGGATAGCATATATATGCATTTGCAGCCACCTACGTCAGGGTCAGATATGCACATCGCACTGGCAGGTTATGTTCTATACCATGCTTTGGGACCACAGGACCTGTAACACACAACACAACCAGTACAGAACACCACACCCACATCCAGGACACACACTTAGCTACCATGGGAACAGTGCCAGGATATGCAGGTATTCACATACACCATTCCAGTTGTTAACATCAGGTACAGGCATATTGTGTGTGAGAACTACTCAGGCCTCTACCACTTTACCCTACAGCCACTACAATTTGTGGGTCCATGTGCTATGGCAGAACCACACACCACAGCCACATGGGTGAATACATATTACACCTGGCCATCTGCAACGTGGGTACTCACTGTTCCACACCAGAGGTAGACCACCATTGTTGATATCTGACCATACCCACCTTTCCCTGGACATCCATATCTCATCTCCACCCCCAGGCAAGGTTATCACTGCACACAAACTGTGTTTAGCACAAGCAGACTCTACACTTGTGTAGACTGGGGTGGATGACTTCAGAGGACCCATGCTGGAGGACTATACTGGCCACTTAGCATAATCCTTGACAATTGCATTCTATGAGCATGTGTACAGTTTGCATTGGTCTAGCTATCCCACATATACCCATGACTGCTCCACAACAAGACACCTGTCAGCTGTACACCAGCCATATATGCGCCGTATAACAGACAGAGTGACCTAATACATTGCAGAGCTGTAGCCCACAGAGGGAGGACATCTGTGGACAGTTCTGGCACGGCACTTTATTCACACATACTCATTACAACACAGTGTTGACAGTGGAATCGTCCAGAGAATGCAGATAGGGCTCCCCTCAGTCTGTTATTGACGGACACCTACTGTCAGAGATCCTCAGCAACCCTCTCACAGCACACACCGACAACATGGCTGTGGCTTAGCACATTTATTTTATTTATTTATTTTACATTTGTTGACAGGGCTAGTCTAACTGGATATATGTCCATTTTCAGCAGAGGCCCGGGGAGAAAAGCTCCAGGAAATAACATACAATGTAAGAAAAAGCATTGAGACAGTCTTATGCAGCAATAATAAAGACATCAAAAACATTTTTTTTTTTTTTTTTTTTTTTTTTAACAAATCTTAGTAGGTCTTAGTTTGATAGTACACTTATATAATTTATATGAGAGAAAAGGCTATTAAGGTGTTTTAAGGAGTTTAGTATTTAGAGAAGGTAGAAGGTCAGAGACAAGAAATTGTTAGTCAGGGTTACAACAGGAGCATAACCAGTGGTTATTGAAGTAGTGTTTTAGATGTTTTTTAAAAAGTGGGAGAGAGGTCTGGGATGTAAGATCAGGTGGTAATTGATTCCATACTTTTCCAACAGAGTTGGAGAACAAGGAATCACCTGCTAAGCTTTTAGATTTAGTTATATTCATAAGGATTTTGTTTGAGGATCGTAAATTTTTGAGATTACTATATGGTGTAATAAAGCTAGAGAGTATGGGAGTATTGTTGGGCTGATTAAGGGCCTTGTGAGTTATTGAGAGTTGATGAAATTGTATCAGATTTGGAAGTTCAAGCCAGCCTAGTTTTTTTAGATTAAGACAGTGATGAGTTCTATAAGGGGAGCTAGTAGCAAATCTGGCAATGTTATTATAGGATATAGCTAGTTTGTTGAGGTTCTTTTTGGAGAGGTTAGTGTAGATGGGAGATGCATAAAGAAGGGTTGAGAGTAAATGAGTTCTAACTATAGTGGACTTAGCTAATGGTGTTAGATATGGTTTTATTCTATAGAGGGAAACTAATTTTCTGTTGACTATTTTTACTGTGGTATTTATGTGTGGGTCAAAGTTGAGGTTATTGTCAATTGTGACTCCTAAGAGTTTAGTGGTCAGATCAGGGGAAATAAGGGTGCCATTATTAGATGTGAGAGTGAAGTGTAAAGGGGCAGTCCTTTGGGTAGGTGTGAAGAGTAAAAGTTTAGTTTTTTTAGCGTTTAGTAAGAGGCAGCGGTTGGAGAACCAGTTTTCTACTGTATTGAAAGCTTTTTGTGTTTGGGATTGTAGTTCGTCTAGAGAGGAGGCTGAGCAGACAATAGTAGAATCATCTGCATTGAATACATGTGGAGAGTGGAATGGCTAAGTGGAGATCATTGATGTAAATGGAAAACAAGAGAGGGCCTAGTATGGAGCCTTGCGGGACACCTAATGAGATAGGTAGGTGATTAGATAGAGTGTTTTTCCAGAGTACAGCCTGCTGTCTGTTTTCTAGGTAGGATGTGAACCAGTTCATGGATAGTGGATTTAGTGAGTGGGACTTTAGGATGTGTAGAAGGATATGGTGGTTAACCATGTCAAAAGCTTTTGATAAGTCTACGAAGACTGCAGAGGAGAGGATATTATTATTGCGGTTTTTGTTGATATAGTTTGTAAAGGAAAGCAAGGCAGTAGAGGTGCTGTGAAGAGGTCTAAATCCGTGTTGACAATTTGCCAGTAGGTTGTGAAGGAGACGGTGGTTCATAAGCTGTTTGTGGACACATTTTTCCATTATTTTTGCAATAGGGGAGAGCATGCTATGGGACGAAAGTTGGACATTTCATTAGAGTTTCCACCTTTGTGTAATGGGATAATGTGAGAAATTTTCCAGATGGATGGGATTATACCTTCATTTAGGGTTCTATTTATCAGTAATGAGATGGGATAAGCTATGGTTTTAGATGCTATTTGCAGGAATTCTGATGGGAGTTTGTCAGCTGAGGGGGTAGTTGGTTTTAGTTTTTGGAGAAGGGAGCGAATGTATGATGTGGGTGCTGGTTCTAACTTGAATACTGGGGGATCCTTGGAGGTGGGAGTTTGTAGATTAGTGATATTGGGGGATAGGTGACTGGCAAAAGTTTGGATAGTATTGGTAAAGAAAGAGTTAAAGGCATTTGCTATATCAGTTAAATTGTCAGGGTTACTGCCTAAGGGGTTGGGAGTAATAGTTTCTCCTGGATGAGTAAGTTTATTAATAGTAGACCAAAATTTTTGAGGTTCCTTGAGGGAGGACTGTTGTAGGTGAAGGTAGTAATTTTTTTTGTCTAGTATGATGGCTTGTTTTGTGATATTTCTTTCTTGTCGAAGGGTTAGATGGTCCGTGGAGTTCTTAGTAGTTCGCCATTTGGCCCAGGATTTGTTTCTTTGTATGATTAGTTGCCTAGTTTTGTTTGAGAGCCAAGGAGCAGGTTTAGCTTTCATTCTAATATGGCGCATAGGAGCATGGTGGTCCAGGATTGTTAGGAATGTAGAGTTAAAGTATTCAACTGCTTTGTTAATTGGGAGGGATTTTAGAGGTGACCAATTACATTGTTTAAGGTCTGTTTGGAATTGTTCAGGGTTAAAATGCTTTTTGCTGCGAACTGTTCTAATAGTGATAGGGAAGGTTGGGATAGTTTTATGTCTGATTATATATGTTAGCAGATGGTCACTAAGGTCATCTGGGAGGGTTCCTGTGGTATACATTTGGTGAGAGCTATTAGTTAGTATCCAATCTAAGGTGCTTTCTTTTTTATTTAGTTTGTTGATTCTGGTGGGTGAATTAATAGCTTGTGAGAAACCATAAAGGGTAATGTGGTTGGAAGGGTTTGTATTGATACATGAATTCCAATCAATGTTAACGTTTCCTAGGACTATGGTTTCTTGTGGGAGTTGAGAAGACAGTCCATTGAGTATTTTTTCAAGTATACCAATGTTGTTACCTGGGGGGAGATAGTTGCATATAATATTTATACTTTTATGTCTGTTGAGCTGGAGTTTTGAGATAAGTATTTCACTGCTGAAGTCTACATTCAATCCCTGAGACCTCCACGGTGCCCCTGCTTGACAGAGGCACAGCTCACTAGCCTCACATGTTGCCTTCTGTGACCTACTTTACAGTGGCACAGTAGCCTACTATCCTGGGGATGCAGATGCCAAGCACACTCTGGCTGAGCTGTCATTCCCTGGGGCAAGAAGCCTAGTATTGACCTCTACACCCATATGTTCAATTGTCGGATGCACAATATTTGTTGTGCCGTTCTGCTGTTTGCAGGTCTTTATTGCCATAGCATTCCCTGTTCCTATGACCAACTTGTGTATCTGTGGAAGATGTTTGCATATGACGGCGATCCACTATATTACTTATGTCTCTGTGGTCATTTACTGCGTGCACTGGGCTGATTGCTGTGTTGTGGTTGGTTCCTGGACTGACACGTACAAATACCAGATATGTGTGGCCAACTGCTAAATGGAGATATGGCCTAAGTGTGTGAGCATGCCCAGTTCAGCCTTTCCATGGCATGTTGTCTGACATATGCCTCATTTATCAAAGTGTGCGAGCATGCCCAGTGTGAGCTTTCCATATGTTGCACTCTGAAGTCCACTACATATTTGGGTGTGTGTGAACTTCGACAATATCGCACGTTTATGATTGTGTGTTGGGTGTCATGTTGTGTACTAACTGGCCAACTGCTTCATGTCTGCCACAACAGGGATTATACTGTGCCTGCAGGGATTGCATGGGATACTTTGCAGACAGTTCTCAACATACTTTCATAATGACCTAACACTGTAGTACCATATGGTGTACTGGTTCGGTACTTTCACTGTGGTGGACAGTATCCTGGGCTTTAGTCCTATGACTGCTTGACATCTTCATAGTGAGCACAACAGACTGTGTAGGGGCCAGTTGTGCACATATGACCATGTTGCAATATGTTCAGATATGGACTACCTACACCAGGCTCGTCCAACATTGCTAGTGTATTCCACAACATGGGTGGACATTGGCACACACTAGCGATGTTCCCTAGGCCATTTCTGATGCTAGTCACAGGGTGTGTTTGTCCTTCGACACACATTGTAACTGGAGTTTGCCATGACATATGTCATGGTTAGTATACTGTGCCTCCGTCTACCTCTGACATAACAGTGATACCCAGGGTAGCCTACCATCTCCCATACACTCATCAGGATGCCTCTTGAGGGGTGTCGATATGTGGCTCTCTGGCTGACCTGTACCAGGAGTTTACTGAAGTGTGGGGTGCCTTCTGTGTTATGGATCATTCTGTACAGCTTGTCCTATGTATGTCAGTGCTGGGGTTCAGGTCTCTCATGTGCATAGCTCACTGCCATTCAGATTGTACAAGGCGCAACATGTTCATTCATTCCAGGTTGGACATGGCTTCATACATCAGGCACAGCTTTCCTGTAGCTGGGAAGGATGGCGGTGTGTGGGGCTGCAGTTTGTTTACTCAGGCAACACATGGCATCTGTTCATGCTCTTTGCTGCCCCTGGTGGGGTACTGTTGTGGACTTTACAGTTGATGGAGGTGTCTGCTGCGGTATATCCCACAGGGGCTATTGTAGTCAGTTGTGACGCTGATGGAGGATGGCTGCAGAGCCACAGTGAGTTCCCCTTATCTACATCTGCCAACCTTCATGTTTGGGTGGGTATATGGTACATGTTTCTGCGAACACTACAGCCACATGTTTGACCAGTGCAGGATATTTATCACCTTTTGTACCCAGGTCTCACATTACATGTTAGGTACCTCATGGGTTAACACCTGTGTGGTAATTTGTGGGCACTTACTGTATATCCACGGTGGTTGTCTATACACAGTTCTGCAATTAGCTTGCTGACATGGTTATGGCTACAGTTGTCTGTTTGTAGGTGGCCCTTTTGTGGGTTGCTTGTGTCAGCTGGGGGTTGGATATGGTGGGCTGTTTGTACTCCTCTGCATACATGCTCAGTCACAGTCCTTCCATGTTGGCCTATACCTATGGGACATGTAAACAGAACGGGGGTGGGGGGCCAAGACCAGGCCTTGTGGGATGCCACTCATATCCGCTTTGTAGTCTGACATGGATGCGGCATGTCTGACCATGTCAGTTCTGTCCTTGGTCTGGTTTGCAACCCCTTTACTGACATAGGGGTGTATATTTAAGCTGGTGAACATATCCATACTGAACTCATACGGTATTGTCTAGAAGCATGTGCACGGTCCAGCTACACTGTGTGGACCACATTGCCCTCATCAATGACCTTAATGACTGCTTCAAATAGGTCAGACATGTTTAGGGGCTGGTTCTGCAGTTACAACAGCCACAGTGTGTAGGGTCCAGTATCAGTAGGTCCACAATAGCCTTCTGTCTGCGGTACATACTGATCCTTTCCATAGCTGTGCAGAACAAGCTTGTCAGGATCCTGGGGTGGTAGTTTGGAGTACCCATTCAGGCAACACCTTTGTTGTGATGGACCACTGTTGTTGTACACTGCTCTTTGGGTACATATCCTGTGGTAAGGCTGACATTGGGCAGTAGTGTGATTTGGCATTCCATTATTCTTGGAGTCCATGTTGGCCTCAGCACAGGACACCATCAGATACCTTTGCTGCTGTGTGTTCTGCTTTGCAGATGATGGCTGTTACCTCAGCATCTGCAATGTCAGGGGACCATCAGTCTGCTGGGATAGGTATTTTGCACTTGGGTGGGGGGGTGGTGTTTGCACTACACCTGACAGGTTGTATGTTAGCAATATGTGTGTGTGTTTGGTATGTTGTTTGTAATATCTTTGTGATTCGGAGCATATCTGTGGATGCCCAACATGGTTCCTACCATCAGTTGGGTAAGCCTTGTGATTATCCTTAGTGTCCTGTACGTTTTGTATCTTCATAGGTTCATGGGTTCATACTAGGCTAGACACCCTAGGCCATTAGTAAGCCTAGTCAGAGTGTGTGTGTCTTTCGCCACCCCTTGCTATGTTCAATTATGGCCATTTATGAGGTTCTTCACTGTGCCTCTGCCTGGTCGAGACACAGTGGGGACCCCCAGTATACATGTACGGTCATCCATCCACTTGGCAATATTCCTGTTGAGGGGTGTCAGTGAGGGGCTCTGCCTACCATGGATTGGGATCCTGTTTCTGGGTGTGGGGAGCCTATGGGTTATGTATCTGTCCCTCCAGCACATCTTATTTCATTATGTGTTGAGGCTGACATCTGTGACTCTCACAGCTCCAATGGCTTTGATTTCCTGTGGTGTAGCATGTCCATTACTCCTGTGTTGGACATGGCCTTGTACAACAGACATACAATGCCTCTGTGTAGGCAGTGTGTGACTGCAGTCAGCTGGAGTGTCTACAGCCAGGCAGCATATGACATATATTTCACACCCTTTATCCTGTTGGTGGGGTAACTATGAGGTCTTTCGAACCGCTGCAGGTGTCACGACGGTACATCCCATATGAGTCATTGTACTAGATTATGGGTCTGATAAGGGAACAGTACAGCGGCACAGTGACCTCTGTTGATGTTGATGTGAATCCTTTCATGATACGGTGTCCAGTATCAACAGTCTTCATAGCCACATTGGCATTGTGGGTGTCACATGACAGATTAATGTCGACCTGTGTCCCTAAGTCCCTGATTACTCCTTGCATACATAATGGTTTGACACCTATGTGGTAATTTGTGTGTACCTTGTCTGGTATTTGGTGGGACATTCATACTGTCCAGTGTCTTCGGATGTCTGGGTGGAGTTCTTGTGTGTGAAAGTGTGGTCTGTCGCATGCTACAGACTGTACAGCAGTTTTGACTACAGTTATGTGCACATGGGTGGTGTCCGCTGCTTTGTGCATTGTCAGTTACCTGGCAATATGGGTGTCTGTGCTGCATATGGATACTCCCCCTCCTTTGATGTTTTGGTGCAGGTGTTGGGGCCATAACACATGATATGTGGTATAACCTAGTAGTGCTGGTGTGCTATCACTAGGCTTGCATCAGGCTTCTGTCACTGCACAGACATCAATGTTTTCCATAATGGGAAGTGCCTCAGGGGCATGCATATTGCAGTTTACACATCTGGCATTGGTCAGCATTACCCTTATGTTTCCTACCACTTATGTTTTCTAGGGTGGTGGGTAGTCTTTTTGGCCTTGCCTACATACGGCTCTATGGAGGTGGCAAAGGCCTTATCCAGTATCCAGACGCACACGGATAACAGCTGACAGCCATCCCTGGAACAGCAGCATGGCTTGTCATGCTTGACACCTCAAGCAGACACACATTAGACCCTCTTGGACTGACAGCTGTAACTGTGCCAGCTGTTAAACATGAGCATTCTGTGTTTGTACTGTGGCATCATTCTTGGTGAGGGTTGGATGCTGCACACAGCCAGTGTCATCCCACCCTGGGGTACATCCATGTCTCTTTTGATGTTGACCAGGGAGGTACATCACAGGTAATTCACACCAGCATGGACATTGAGTGCATCATATTTCTGCTTGCTTTGGGGTGACCTGCGTACTTGTGTTATGTGGCATTTTGTGGCAGCCTACAAGCAGCTTACTCTACCCTTTCCCTTGATCAGTCTGGTGAGTGGGACAGCAGTGTGTCTGCCTATACAGACACCTATTACGACTGTATCAGGCATGTTGTTTCTCCTTCTGGCCTGTGACTGTTTGGCACACCAGCTTTGCGTACTATTCATTGCATGTGCTATGTTTGAAGGTTGTGGTTGCTTGTGATCTTCTTTGGAGGCTTCTGTTGGTGTGGTGTGTTTGTAATTAAGGCCTCCGGGAATATTTGTCTGTGTTTATGTGTTTGGTTTACAGTTGTGGTAGGTCCATGTGGGACTCGGTTTGTGGTGTATGTGGTTACCTTCTCCTCCTGACTAGTTTTGACAGTACTGAGTTGTTGGAGCTCAACCTCTGGTTTGGATACATGGATGCATCTATCACATATATTTGTATTTATTGGGGGGTGTTGTGGTTGTCTGTGTACTTGGTACTGGCATCACATTGCCTCTGGATTCACAGATTCTACTTGTTGTGGCTGGACTTAGTGGATTGTATGTGTGGACATATGTTGTTGCCATACTACTGGTCAGTGATTACTTCCCTTTTTATGTTTGCTCTATCGTGTGGTAGCTTCCTCATTCTCTTGCATGGTTTGGTAATGGCTGGAGGCCAGCATGCCAGATGCCTGCGTGTATGGCATTGTGTGTTGTTGTTATTTGTGATTGCATACTCCAAGCATTCCTGGCTGTGTTCATGGAATGCCTGTATAACATGTTCTGTGGTGTGTCCCATATTCTGCACTTGCACAGAGCCTTTTGTGGATTCAACATCGGTTTTGAGGGCTGCAACCTATACTTTACACATGTTTTTCACTGTGGTATTCTGGCCAGGGACTGGGGTCAGGATGTGTATATCCAGTGTGATTACTCTATGGTCTCGTCTTACCAGTGAGGGGTACACTTCTCATCTTGCCATCCAGTACACATGTTGCTGATTATCACATCCAGTATGCTTACCCCTCTTGTGGGAGTGGTACATTGTCCCTGGGCATTTTGGTTTATGGAATGTGGGTAATTTTCTCCTACTGTGTTGGTGCTAGTACAATGCTACCAGTGTATGTCTGGGTATTTTCAGTCAAGCAATATAATGTGGTTTGGGGGGCTTGATATATTCATGTATTCCGACATAGGTCAGGTGCTGTTCCTGGTATTAGGACAGTAGTCTGCAGCAGGCTATATACTGCGAGGCAGTTTTAGCCATTGGTATTTGACCATGGCTATTCCATGCTGCTTCTTGTTGTGGTACCAACATGGGGGTGTGGTTATCCTTGCCATTTCTTGCTAGTCACCCTCCTTTTGTAGCTTGTTCCATGTTTTGCGGCTGTACAGTACAGTATGAGGTGTGACCTGGTAGTGTTAGGGTGCTGATGTGAGCCTTGCCCAGTTCTCTATTACAGCGCTGGTATCTACATTCTCCATACTGTGTGTATTTACACTGCACACATCTTGCTGTTTATACATCTGTCATTGGGTAGCATTACATCTAGGTTCCTATCCCTTGTAGAACCTATGAAGGTGGGTTTGTGTTTTGAGACTTACCTATTCAGGGCATGCTGTGGGTACTGACAGCCTTTGCCGGTATCCATGGGGCATGGCATGATAGGTGCACGCCACCCCTAGCAGGTGGTGCATCATGTCAAGCTCTGCATGTGTTCCCAGCCTGAAACACATTGGCTCCCCTTTGACTGACTGCATTACTTCAGCCAGTTATTGCACTTGATCATCCCATCGTCATTTTGTGGCTTCATGCTTGGTGAGGGTGGATGTTAGTCAGGATGCTCAGGTGTGCATATAGTACATGGTGTTACATTACTTAACACATAGCATTCATGCCTCAGGTGGTGCTGCAGGGCTGCCTCTGTTGGATGCGCATATTACACTTCTCTGTACATGTTTGTGAGCAGGTCATGTCATTTTAGGCATCCATGTTATTATTTGAGTGAGTCAGAGGGGGTATCATTCCCAGGGTTCCTACTGAGCCAGTGTATGTGCTATGCGTTGCCTCTTTGCCAAGGCCAGGGCATACCGGGCATGCCTCCTTCTGCCTACTGGGGCAGGCTCAGGTTGCTCCTCCTTCGAGTCATGCTCTGCCTGTGATGGCCTTGGCAATGGTGGGGGGCTGTTTGGCCCAGCCCTATGCTGGTCCTGCTGCAGCTGTTTTCGCAAGATCATATTATGTAGCATAGCACATACCATGACAATTTGGGTACATGTAGTTGGTGTGTACTGCAAGGCTCCACCAGATGTGTCCAGACACTGGAACCGTGACTTGAGCAGCCCGAACACATGCTCTATTACATTACGTGTTTGTGCGTGTGCCTCATTATGGCGTTCCTGTTCAGGTGTGTGTGCGTTTCTGATGGGTGTCATCAGCCACGGCTCCAGTGCATAACCTGCATCCCCCACTAGGTGTCCATGTGGGATGTCCCCATTGGCAAATATCTGGTACAGCTGCATCAAATGCCAAATGTGGGAATCGTGGTAACTCCCAGGGCAGCCAGCACACACATTCATTATTATGCCCTGGGCATCACACACGACCTGGCAGTTCATGGAGGGGAAGCCCTTGAGGTTAATGTAGGCCCTACCCCACTCACCGGCTGGTGCTTTGATGCGTATGTGCGTGCAGTCTATTGCACCCAGTACCTCAGAGTATTCCGCTATTTGATGGAAGAGACGCATATTGCTGGCCAATACCTCACGGGCATTGGGGAAATATACATGATCACCGACATGTGCTGACATGGCATCCAGGAACTGGTGCAGTACCCTGGAGGCTGATGCCTGTGATATCCCCATCATATCGCCATTTGGTCTCTGGAAGGTACCTGTTGCTAGTATTCTTAGGCCAACACATACCTTGGTTTCCACTGGGATGGGTTCCCCTCTGTTGGTTCTGTGTGTGAGGCGTGGCCTGCACAGCTCAACAATTTGCTGCAGGAGCTCTCTGTCCACTCTATAGCGCTCTACTATCTCCAGCTCATGTAACCTGTGGTAGGTAACCCTGGGCCTGTACACTCTTCTCCGTCTCCTCACTGTGGGTTGTCTGGTACCATCTGCATTGTCATCATCCTCAGCAAGTCGCCTATGTCTCATTATGACAGCTATGGCAGCCCCTAACATTTCTGCCCTGAGTGAAGCTTTTTCAGTTTTCACTTCTATTAGCTTACTCCTGTCTTGCAGTGTCTCTGAAGGGAAACATCCTGCACTACTGTTTGCAGAGTTGTAAGTGCTTGGCTGGGCTACTATTCTGCCTGTGTAATTGCCTGCTTCTAATTGTTTTCACCTGCTAGCTTCGGCAGTTATCCCTGCTAGCTTCCTATTAATTCTGTTGCTTCCTTTTTACTCTCTGTTTCCTCTGGGGGTAGCAACATGCATACCATCAGAAACACGCTCACAGTGGCTTACACTCGCGCACACATGCTTACACGGTTCAGAATCTACTTATTCGGGTTAAAACGCGTGTACACCCGCGCAAACACTGTTACACATCTGCCAACAGCCTCCAACATACTCAGCCTGCCCTACACACACGCACACCCGCACACCCGCGCAAACAGTGTTAAACATCTCCCAACACGCTCCCACAAGCTCAGTCTGTCTTACACACGCGCACACTGTCCTACTCGCGCTTCATGACGTGCACACGTGCGCATGCACGCCCAGCAAGAAACTTTGGTGTAAGTAACAGTGTACACCTTCCATTTCTTGACTTTCCATGACTTATCTAGTGGCACACCTCTTTCCATGATCTGTGCCTGTCATCTGTCATGTTACACTGGCCTCCAATGAACTGCATTTCTTTCTACCATTCCCCCCTGTGATGTCACCTATCTCCTACTCTATTCCGGCCCCTTATGTATCTCTTACACTACTCAGACTGTGCTCATTTGCTATGTGACTGTGAGATTCAGTATCCGTACCCTCATTTACATGAGATTGCCTACTAATGCTTAGTTATATGTCTTAGACTCAGCTTCTCCCCTTAGCAACCACTACACGGTGGCCATGTTGTTTTTGGTCTGCTGGTCCCTGCATTGTCATTCCATGTATTGCATGAAACCCACATTTGTGGGTTTATAACCTTCTTTTTTATATTTTTATACAGCGCAGCCCGTTTGCGCGGGGCTGCACTGGGTTTAAACATCGGCGAACGCCGAAAAAAAAATTATAATTTTATTATTTTGGCATCGGGTTATATTGCCAATGGCCACATATTTGGCCATTGGCATGCTGCCTGAGTCATATGCAACCTTTTTTTGGAGCTGACATGGCTCCGTTGTGGAATTTGCAGAAATGTACTCAGTTGTCAACTGAGTACATTTCTGCAGCTAAAACGTCTCCTACACGGACTGGTTTCTGCTTCGTGGATCGCTAATATACCTCATTTGCATACCTTTCAGATGCAAGTGAGGTATTTAGCATGTCTGCGCCCAGTCCGTGTAAGAGACGTTTTAGCTGGTCTCTTACACGGAGCTTAGGGCTGTTCCTGGATCGCGAGGCTTGCATGGAGTGTTGCACGTCTCTTACACTCCGTGCAAGCCTTCGTGAATCCTGCCCAACATCTTTAATGCTTTTCATTGTATTCAGTTAGGATTGCTTGTTTGTTTGTTTCAATAAACAATATTCAATTTTTAACTCAACTGTGGACTACATGCTATTATATTATTTTGTAGTACATATTTTAAAGTTTGAATTTTATTAGTGAACTAGGTGCATAACATATTTCGAGGAGTGAACTTTACACCCGCCACACTGTAAAGTTTCTGCTTGGTTTGTTTTCACATTTATAACTTAACTTCTTATTTGGCTTCCTAGATCTAGCCATCTTCAAGCTGCATTGTTGTGAAGAATATTGACCATTTCACATATGGTTTATACAAGCTGAATTGTTTATAGTGTTCATTGTTTATAGTGCTCACTTTCCCCAGCTGTTCTTGCATATTAGTGCCTTATATACTCTAGTCATCAACAAAACAGCTGTTCACCAGGCACTGTGTGATTCCTAAATCTCTGACTTAGGCTGATACTGCATTACATTTTTGAATCATAAAACGTCTTGGTAAGAGTGACACTGATATCAAGTAGGAACTTTATTTTTAATATGGTTTACTGAATGGCAGGTGATAAAGTCATAGTCTTTTTGGTTGAAGTATGCTATGCCATCAAGGCTTTCTGGTACATATGCAGAATTTACTGGACAGATTTATTACCCAAAAACATTGGAAACAATTGTGGAACTTCCTACAGTTTTCATTTTCTCTTTCCCCTGTGAGTTTTCTTTTAAATTGACTGACTTCTTGCATGCAAAAACAACAGAGTAAGATATTGTAGTAGAAGATGAAAAATTCAAAGGGCATTGAAATTTCAGTTGTATTCCTTAATTTCATGTGGAACATTGTTGCAATGCAGGTGCATAGTCTTAATTAAGTGGTTCTGTTATCCTGAGATCCCTGAATGTTCTTCTGTTACTGACCACACAATGTATTTATTTATTTATTGACATTTGTTAACCGGGTTGGTCCAGCTGGGCTTGTGGCCCATTTTCAGTGGAGACTTGAGGAGAAAGGCTTAAAAAAAAACACAAACAGTTTACAGAGAAATCAAACATTTTTGAGTCAGCTATATGGTCAAAATCAGTTATACAAGAATGTTAAAGAGACAAAGCAGAAATGCAAACACATGATATATACATATCAATATTTTACAGACTAAAAATGTATTTACGTATTTACAAAAAAGTCCAATGGTATTTGTAGAGTTTAATAAGCATCCACAATAGTGGAGTACTTAGCTATATGTGGAGGGACTGAAACGGTATATAGTAGGGTTGTGGGAGCTTAAGTAGGGGCTAGACAAGGACATATTTTGGAGTTGAGTAGATGAAGTTTGAGTTTTTCTTGAAAGTGGTGAATGATGGAACAAATTTCTCTTGGGAGTTTGTTCCAGGCTTGGGTGATGGAGTGTTTAAATAGGAGTTTGCCAGCTATTTTTTTGGGTTGGTAGATTTGTAGTAGTTGCTGATTAGAGGTATGGAGAGTCTTAGAGATGAAGGAAGAGAGAGCAGGGGAGGATGAAGGTTTGTAAAGGCTGAAGTGTAACATTTGAAGTTGTGATAGCAGCAGAAGATGGGGGAATTCTAACCAGTGGAGAATAAAGGCAGTGATGTGTATTGTATGGAGAGTTTGTGATAAATCTAGCTATCCTGTGGTAAGTTTGTTGGAGTTTATTTAAAGTGTAGTTTGGATGTTGGTGAGTACTGGGGAAGCATATAGAAGGGAGGAGAGGAGAAGAGCTTGTGCAAGGGAGAGTCTGGCATTTGTAATTAGAATTTTTTTGTTGCGATACAGTAAACCAAGCAATCTGAAATAATAACAACAGAACGTTGACATGCACATGCAGTTCAAACTCCTTGTGGTTCTGTAAATTGCATCCACTGCTGCAGAAGATTTGCACAATTCAAGCATGTATGCATTTTGCTATCTGTCCTGTCCTCTAACTAATCTGTAAACTCTCCATATTTTTGAACTACTCCAGACCTTTAAAAGCAATATGCTGGAAGCCATTGGTCATTATAGCTGACATATTTTTTGACAAGATTACACTGGTTTCATAGCAGAATTCAGCTAGCAACAAAAAGTGCTACCTTAATCAGTCTAAAACCAACAAGCAGCAGGTCTGTCCCTTGTAATTGTCTTATACATTCATTTAGCAAGTGTAGCTAAGTGTTAGGCATTTTTAAGCTGCCTAGCTTCTTTGTGGAGTTACCAGTCATTGTTCCCTAACTTTAACATACATCTTTCCTAGTACTTCATAAAGCTGTAAGTGAATTAGTCTTGCCTTATGCAGTACAGTATAAAAAACAGTGTCCCCCAATAAATGTGTGCCTCCTCAGAATAATTTAGTTTAACAGTTGCATGACACAACCAGTGCTATGGATCTATTATAAGTTCTCACATCATTAGCTTTCAGCACACTTGCTCTTCCTTATTTGTTCTAAAGTGCAAGTGTCCTAATTCCCACTGACCCAGTCCTACTGAAGTATTGAGCTCTTCCTCCACCTAAACATAGTGAATGGGATAGCCCTTCCCGAACCCTAAAACTCCCATCTAGTCCCTAACAGTGGTTTTTCAGCAGCTTGGCCACAAGCATTTGTAGTAGATCTAGTGTATACATATTAGAACAATAACAGGTAAAAGAATAATAATAGTTTTTAAATAATGTCCATCTGAACACCACTATATTTAAGAGGATTCTTAAAAGGTTCACTACGGGTGCTGAAGTCCCAAGCCCTCAAAAACACTGTCTTGAAACCAGGGATTTGTGCAAATTTTAGTTGGCTAGACTGTTCCTCATGAACAAACTTTAACATGATCTCAGGCAAGCAGCTGTCAGGAGGAAGAAATCTGGCTGTGATGGTGCAGCACTTAATGTTGTCACCTCACACCAAGAGGTTCTCCAGTTTGATTCTTGGCTAGAGCACTTTCTGTGTGGAGTCTGCATGCCCTCCCTGTATTTGGGTGAGTTTTAAAAGACAAGCAGTAGGTGCATGTGCGTGCGCCTTCTGTGAAGGTTGAACACTAGGCTGGCAACTCACACCATAAAAACTTCACTGCCAATCAATCTACGGACCAGTGATCCTCTGTAGTGAACCCTAATGGGAGAAGCTGAAAGCCATTGCTTTGCTAGCTGTGAGGAAGGAAAAGATGTCTTCTTGTGGGTCAGGAGGGGAAGGGAATGTTTATGATTAGGGAGCAGGAGAGGCATTTTAGAGTTAGGGAGTGGGAAGGGAGTTTTAGGGTTAAGGAGCAACTGGACAATTATGAGTGAGGGTTGAAGTTTTTGGTTTAATGAAACCGAAGGGAGGTCTAGAGTTAGGGCATATTTAGGGAATTTAGGATTAGGGTGGAAGTCTAAAATTTAGGTTTAGGGAGTGGTCAAAATCAGTGAAGGGGAATGGAGGTTTAGGGTAAGGGACTGAGGAGTTGGGTTGGAAACCGAGGGGAAATTTTAGGTTTAGGGCATAGGTTCTGGTAGGGCTATACAGTTTATAGGAATGGGTGTTGTGTGGGCTATGTAGAAATGAGATATTAGCCGTGTGGGAGTTATAACACTTGCCTTTCTAATTAAGTGTGAGCAAGCAGGTCTACTGTAAGCTGCTAACTGATGAGACCCTTAGTCCTTTAAATTCTTTGATTTTTCATGAAAAGAAGCTTTAAAATAAAGGCCTGTATAGTGTTATTCTGCATTGTTAATATCCATTAATATTTAAAGGACTGTAGCAATTTCAAATACATTGAAATGTTTTTTGCCAAACAGAAAAACAAACACCAGCTCTGTTAGTAAAATAACTAATGGTCTCTGTGGGTACAAGAAAGTAATTCAGAAATCATTCTCACATGGCAGATTTCAATGACATAATTTCATAGAAAGGATGGTATGTTATGAAAAAGAAACCAGACAGAACACGATTCATCAGATAAACAGCTTAATTATTAAGCAATATGTTTATATAGTACCTATATGAATAAAAATCAGATTTGTTTAGCTTTCGTAGTTTTTGAAAGAAGCGTAACGAAAAGTTGATAATTAAATGCCTTCTTTAAAATTGTATAGAATGAAATATTACTGTTAAAGTATGCACTCCCGCAGTCCTTGGCATATAACTTTCTACTTATTGTATTATTCAAGATGAAAAGAAATTGCTTGCACTTAGTGATTCTGAAAACCTAGTCACAGAGCTGACCCCTAGCAATGGGGGACCTTTACTTTTAAATGCCTGCAACAAATCAAAAAGCAAGAGAAAGAAATAACTTCTTTCTGTCAAAGCTGTACAGGATAACAAAGTAGAAGAAAAAAGTAGACCGTCACTCAAATTCCCATGACAGCCCAGATGGGGAATTCATGAATATGATATATCCAGCCCCTTTTGGTAATGCCATATCAGAATAAACTTTAAAACAGCAACAAAGATTACTTTGGGAAAGACAATAAATCATCAGATCTTTAAATTTAACTATACTAAACTTAACAAAATGAACTTATACTTTATTATGTTGGTATTTTAATTTCTCACCTAAGTGCTATACTGGCATGCACACTGCTGTTTCTGCCTTAACAAAAGGAAGGTCAAGATTAATTTGTAAGTATGATGAGAGACAGCAGTGAGTTCATCAGGCTTGCTTCATCATTTATCTTTAAATTGCATCAAGCTGAGGGTAGTCACTCCAAATGTATAATGGCATATACCCTTAAAAATGCATTCAGATTTCGGTTAAGGTCAGTACTAAATGAAGCTGATAGACACTGACCCTTACATCCGACAACTTAATTTTAAAAATTCAGTTTTTTTTAGCCAAAGATCAGTTCTACCACACAGTTAGAAAAGATGCACATATTTCTTTTTGTTGCATAGTCATATTATGCCTGTATTTTCCAATCAAATTATAGTATAGCTAGTGTGATTGCAGACATCAGTTCAAATGTTTATAGTCATTACTTCCCACTAGTTAGGTCATCAGTCTACTATGTTCATCTACTTATATGTCTGTCAGTCTGTCCATAAAGAAAAATGATTTTAAAATTGATCAACCAGTAGTGTTGTAAGGGCATTATTTTACTATAGTGAGCCTTCAGATAAATTCTTGTAAGAATATGATCCTCATGCCAGTTATGTGATTTTTGGATCAAGCATATATGTATGTTGTATTTCCTGTTAATTTTATTTTTAATGGAAAATACTCCCCTCGCCATAATCTTATTTACCTTATTCTCCACAGGGGAGGTAGCTAAATTGGTAACAGCTCACCTTGCAAATGGAATTAACTGAGCGTGCAGTTTGTAATGTCATTTTTCAGTGAATCAGGAATAGTAAAGCATACTGAATCTCCAATATCATTAGAGAAATAATGAGAATTGTAAAGTTTTTTTCAGGCCAAACATAAGCAAAACTTTTGAGTAGCAAAACTGACAAGTTGAATAATTACGCTACATAGAATAAATGAATCCAAAATAAACTTCAGACTTTGTTTTTCATGTTAAAAGTATTCACCTATTGCCATGTCTACTGAAATAAAATAGATAAGACAGCACTTTAGGGTACCTAGCTAACTTCACCAGCATGTATTTTGAAAAATGAGTAAATAATATTAATAGGTCAAAAGTTATGCCAGTTTTCTTAGGTAAATATTGCTGTGTTTTTCAATCAGATAGGTGTCTTTTAGGCTAAATGATTGTAGTGCAAATGGATAAATGGAACTCTAGAAATGGCATTCTTCTCAACTGTATAGATTTCCAGAGAATGTCCAGATTTTTGTCTCATATTTTTGGTCTGTTTTCCGCAACATTTGTGATTTTCTGACAAATACACAAGGATTGAATTAACTAAATAATGGCAGACATCTGAGTTTCAGACTTTCTTCAGAAAGTGTATAACTTAAAAATTTTACTCTAGAAACTTTCTAAGTATCTAAGAGCAATATTTAAAATCTGTCCCTAATTTGGGTCTTTGTTCCCCTATTATGTTTGGTTTTGCCCAAATTTTTTCAGCAAAGAGGTTGAGAGGCATGACTCAAATAGTAGTCAAAAGGGTAATCATAATGAATTTCAAAGTACGGCATCATTTATTTCCAAAATGAGTAATGCTTTCAGTGCTGGTTCTTTCCTTCAGGAGTCACTCATTACATTAAGTGCCATCTCTTCAGTGTGTGAATGCTGAGCTCCAGAAACAGCAAGCTCAGTAATGATGGCCATTACCTGTGAATCTTTTGTGTTTGATGTGTTACACAATGTATTAAGAATCTGCAGTGGAAGCAAATCAAAACTAATTGTGTATTCTTAGTGGTTAGACTACCGACTGCAGTTTGATGATATCGTTGTTGTTTTTATTTCAGCTTTTCCTGGTTAGGGGTCACCACAGCAGAACTCCAGTCCACTAATGATTGACAGTTGATTTTAATGGTGCTGAGGTGCCAGCCTGATGCCCAACCTTCAACGAAGGCACAGCCATTCACGCATGTCGTTTGAACGCCACTTGACCGTGGTGAGGACATGCAGACTCCACCCAGAAGGCGCTCCAGCTGAGTGTTTGAACTGTAACTGAAGATTGATTATGTTGCCAGTAGATTCAAATCATTGTAGAGTTGCAAGAATGGATTATCCTTTTCCAAGTTTTTACCCTTTTCTCATGAATGAGCAACTGTGAATTTTCTATGGCTTCTCTATAGGTGACTAAACATTGATAAAGGCACAGCTGCTGATCATAAGTGATGATTTTGGCTGCTTGCTGCTTCAACATCTGTCACTTAATATCTTTCTGTGTATTATTTACAAATGGCTTGCACATTTCTTTTCTGTACTGCATGTCATTCAGTGGTTATTTTCATTTTTTTTCAAGCAGCCTAGTATGACAATAGGACTATTAATGAGTGTTTAATGAGAGTTAGAAGGCACTTAGGTAGATGATGGATTCAGATACTGTTGCAGTGTTAGCAAAACTGGTTTATCTATCTACACTGGCAATTGGCAAAGAGGACTAATGATCTGAACTCTTAATAGGTTGCTTCTTGTGCCTGTTGTGTAGGGTTTGAATCCTTCCATCTTCATCTCCTACTATGTGACTCTGAGTATGTTACTTAAACAGTGTGCCTCTGGGAAGGCTTCACAGTTTTGTCAACAAATAAGTAAAAAAAAAAAAATCATGGTGCTTGCATTGCTGCAATAAATTATATCATGTTACTATTTCTGTGTACTAGAAAATCTTCTGTTGTGGAATTTTACATTCTCTAGGTTAATGTGATTTCTAGCAAGAAGTTTCACAAAACATATATCTATATCGGGGATCACTGCAGTGGCTCTGCTGGACAGAAGCATAGGGAACTAATGGCTCTGCTGGACAGAGGTACAGGAAACTAATCTAAGGGGGCAGTGAAAGCCAACACATTCTGGCTAGGCTTACATATGCCCTCGGGCAGATAGCCTAGTACTTACCTATGAACCTATGAACCCTTGAACCTATATCTATATCTGTATCTATATCTATGTCTATGTAGCTATATATCTGAGCAAATAATGATTTATAGCTGGGTAAATATGATCCTAAGAAAACAGATCAAATAACCACACTAACTATTACCATTATCAGAAGAAAAAACAATCTAAATAAAGTGATTGCAAATGTAAGCAAATGGGTTACATTTACAATCACCGACTAACATTAAAAAACTTGTTTTTATGTGGGGGTCCTGCAAACCTTCAAAATTTAGGCAAAATAGCTCCAGGCTTGCACATCTCTAGAGAAAGGGAAAATTCCTGAATTATCTTACAGTCAATGTCCTGAAGTTCAATTGTTATATATTTTGACTAACTAACCACTGACAAATTATCTTAGAATTTTTGCATGTGATAAATGCATTCACTGATCAAACATATATCTATCTATAGATAGATATAGAGATTTGTATGTAGAGTTTCGTCTGACTTAGGCAAAGCATCATTTCCTCTAAAAAAAAAAAAAAAAAAAAAAAAAAAAATTGTACAAAGGTAATAATAAAAATTGTTAAAACTTGATATTCTTGCAAAAAATCAAAATAAAAATACAACTAATAAACCTATAAAAAATACATTGATTTTAATTATAAAACAGAACTTAAGGAAATTCTGTCATTAAGACCTGGTACTTGCAGGCATTAGTTTTAATCTGCCATGTCAATCCCTTAATTTCTAGCCATTCATCCATTGGTCCCCCTCTTGCTCCAATGTCAATATGGTCTATGGCCCCAAACTTAAAAGTATGTGGGGGCACACACAAATGTGCTTGTACAAAGCACTGTTTATGTTGTTATTCCTGATGTCATACAGGTGTTGATACACCCTTTGTCTCATTGCTCTTTTGGTCTTACCAGTGTAGAAACTGTCGCATAGATCACACACTGCAACATACACCACACCTTTTGAGTAACAGAAATATTTCTTCCTAGGTTTTACTATACCATAACCAGTGATTTTGATGTCCTCACCTTGAAACATGGCTGGACACTGATTAAATCTCCCACATTTATAACAACCACCCAGTGTGGGTGCACTAGAGTCTCTTTCTAATAGGCCCTTTAGACAGCTTCCCTCTTGTAAACTATAGTAGGCATGTTTCCCACTACTGAGTGTGCTTTGTTATCAATTGTGAACCTGTCCCATAATCTACATATAATGTACCTGATGTCATAGAAGTCAACACTAAAAGGAAGAATAAAAGCTCTTGAGAAACTATCCTGTCTCCCAGTCTGGATTGCTCCAGTGGGGCCATTCTCATTGGACAATAAGAAAAAAATGTCCCAGTTTCCCTTTTTCTAATCACCTCTTTGGTAATGTCCTGAACAAAATTGCCAGGGTAACCCCTTCTGGGCAGCATATTTTTTTAACTTGGCACACTCGCTCAAAAAAATCATCCAGTCCTGACACCATTCTAGCTAACCTAACTTACTGGCCCTTGACTAGGGCTCTTTTTTGGTGCCATCTGTCAAAATGCAACAATGAGTTTGAGTATGTTGGCTTCCTATACAAATGAGAAGTGAAAGCCTTGTTTACATAATCTTTTTTGACAGTTACATCCTGAAAATTCAGTTAGTCGTTATCTCTGACCATGGTGAATTTAAGGAAGGGGGTGGTTTGGTTAATGTAAATGACGAACCTATCTAGTTCCTCCTCACTTCACTTCCAGAAAATCACCAGGTCATCAAGGTACTGCCCGTATAGTGCCCAAGAGTCTTTGTAAGTTGAATTTAAAATAAATAAATCCTCCCAGAGAGCCAGCACAATGTTGGCAAAACTGGGGGCACATCAGGCACCCATCGATACTCCTTGCTTTTGTTTAAAAAGCTAGCCCTGAAACAAATGAAATTATTTTCGAGCACAAGCTCCATACATGTACGTACAGTCAAGATAGTGTTATGTGCTAGACTGGAGGTGAAACACAAATATTCATAAAACCACTCCAAGCCCTCGTGGTGTGGTATGACTGAGAATAAATCTTTAATGTCGATGGTCACCATAATGAGACCATCATCATACATCTCAGGTTTTATTTTGGTGAGAAAATCCCAGGAGTCCCTAATAATAGTGCCTCTTTTATCAAGTGCTCCCTAACGCTAATTTGGGTGAGCTCCATTTGGTCAACAAAGGTAATTGTTTGGACAGTAAATTTGTGTGCAACTGTGTGTGTTTTAGGGTTAGGGTAAGGGTTAGCTATGGGGATGTATTTAGTATGTGTACATCTGTGCGTGTTTTAGGGTTGGGGTAAGTTAAACAAGGGGTAGTGTTTGTGTGCTAGGGGTTAAATGTAGTTTGCATTTATGCATGGTGAATGTCTGAAGTGTCTTGTTTAGTGGTAGTTTTATAGGAAGGGCTGATTTTAGGGTAACCTGCAGATTAGGGTTAGGGACAGGGTTAGGATTAGGGTTAGCACACATTACTAAGGTGGTCAGGGGACACTGCATATCACACTATTCTGGCCATTTTGCAGGCTTGCTATGTCCTTTGTATAACCCACACTTTGTATGCTGCCACAACCCATGCTAATTTGCACAAAGCAAGGACACACTTATGATACCAACCACATTCTTTCCAACACATCTAAAGAATATATATATATGCTTTTGAGTATGCTCGGCAAAACTTCACATGCTTTGACCTGACTTAGCTAAACTGTTCAGCACTGCAAAGGATTACACAATAACACATTGCAATACATAAAGCTCATTTATTTTTAAGTTGAACTTCATATTTAAAGCTATAACGATAAAGAAATAAAAAGTCAACTAAGTACCTAGGAATATATATGTAAAAAAAAAAGTAACAATAACAAAGTTAAATAGCATGTAATTGTGAGTTTTGTCCATTTAACCTGGCTGTATGGACTGGTGAGGCCTAAGGAAGAGAAAGTTCAAGCTGGATAAACAGAATGTTTAGACTTTCAACTTTGGCATGATGGGAACTGTGTTCTGGCTAACAAGGCATATACATTTGATACTTTTAAGAAAAAGGCTGTCAAAGTAAGGAGCTGTTTATTATAAAGGTTCTGGGTCTGTTGGCTGGATGTCATTTGTGGCTCAGTTAATTATGGGTCAAATACAATGCAAAGTTTTTGAAGTTGTGAAAATGATTTCTGAAATTGTATCACCCAGGGATGGCATGGGCAATTCATGCTCACTGGCATGCCGCATACAAAGTATTCTGAAGGCTTAATGATGCATCTTGGTTCAGGCAGTTCAACCCACTGTTCTAAATATGAAGCTTCATTCATTGTCATTTTTCTAGAAATCAGGTAATGCAGATTGAACCTGTGATGATTATTGTTGTTGTCAGCACGATCTGACAGCATGGCAGCATGAATTCCCATAGTATATGCTTTCCATGTGGGTTGTAATTATTGTAAAATCTCAATGTCTGATTCTGTCTGGGATTTTGATATTTTTGCTGCATTGGGAGTTGCTGCAGTTTGTAATCAAGCAAAGCAGTGGAGAATTATGCCAGTAATTGGTGATCTGCATTTGTATTAAAAAAGTAATAAATAACCACTGGGCATGCAGCCTTATATTGGCAATGGTGGTATTTGGATATGTAATCAGACCTGCTGACAGGGCTTGAATTGCCTTCTCTTCTAGATAGACGTGGCAGTTAATGTTCATATAAAAATGAAAGAATTTTATTAAATGGCATTTTAGAACATCTCAGTGGAAAAGATGTGAAGAGTCTCAAATATTCCGCTATTATATATAATGATGCATACCAGTTAGCTGGAATCAGCACAACATTGTGAGACCATGGTGTTAAGGTCAAGAGAATGGTCACCACTTTGGGCATGGTGTGTGTGTACACATGAGTTTGTGTACATATATGCATGTTTATGAATAATCATATGCATACGCATACATATATTTATAGGTTTACTATGAAAATGTTGAAGCAAAAAAATCTTGAACATCAAACTCCTGAGACCATAATAACTAAAGACCAAAATGCTGAAGACTACCATATTGAATTCATGAATTTTTCCCCCTAAAAAAAACTATGCTAGCACTTGTTTTTAGCTCTGCGCTATTAAGGAGATTTGATATTCAAGATTTTTTTGATAGTTTGGTGTTTATCATTGTGGTCTTTAGATATCATGGTGACTGGGTTTTTATGTTCAATATTTTGAGTTTCAACATTTTTATAGTAAAACTATGTGGGTTCATGGTCTGAAGATCAGAAAAGTAAAGACAAACAAAATGGGTCTTAACACCAAGCCCCTTGGGACAACCCTGGCTATCTTCATACTCTGATGAAATATTTGCTAACTGCACCATATTGGTTCTGTCCTTTAGCCAGTGTGCTATCTATTTTACAGCACAGGGCTCTATTTGTAATGCATTCATGTTGCTAATTATCTTAGCATGGGGTGTGGAGTCAAAGGCCTTGGCCAGATCAAGATATACCAAGTGGATAGCATGACCACTGCCATTGACAACATCTTGTGTTTTGACATGATCTACCCTTGACAAAGCCAAATTGCTGTGGGTTTAGCCTGATGATATTTTTAATGTCATAGTTTATCACATCATTTATAACATGTTCCATGACTTTGCAATCAGATTAACTGAGCAGATAGGAGTATAATTCCAAGAATCAGTGATGGGACCACGAATGGTTTCACTACTACTGCATGGTAAACCTCAGAAGCAAAGCCAGTAGTTAAGCTTAGGTTTAATTGTTTAAGAATTAGTTCTCCAGGGCTTCCTTAGTACTGTTTATTAAATAGCCAGATATATTACCAGATTCCATGGAGGAAGAATTTTTAGTCCTGGAGAGCATCTTTATTGATCAAGAGGGATCTGAGAACTTCAGGGATAAGTGGCTATTAAATGGTTATCTCCAGGGTGAAGTTTGTATTCAATTTCTTTTATAGTTTGCCGACAATGTCTACTTGGTCAGAATAGGGAGACCCATTTTTAATACGCTGAGAGCACTGTTGGGTGTTACATTTTAATTTTCTAATGTAACTAAAGAAAGATTTGTAGTTTTTCTTAACTACAAATGCCAAGTTAAATATTGCCTTAGTAGTCCTAATGGCATTTTTCAAGTTTTAGTCAATTTTCTGAGGTTGCCTTTAATTGGAGGGTCTTCAGTAAAAACTACAAGAAAAACAAAGCTAGAGTTTTCACTCATGTATGGAGGCCCATGGGATATATGAACTAACCCTTTAAGGAGATTCTGAATGCCTATGACTGTAACCATAAAGACATAAAAAATAAAAATTAAAAACTCAAGGGCATTCTGAAGCCAATATAGCTGAAGTATTGTATGTTTTTAAGGGATTATTTTCATATTTCTCATAAGACTCCATTATAGCCCATTTAAGGTATTACACAGTGAAAGCTTTAACTTGGCAGGGTTTATCTTGCAGTTTTTACTGAATGGGTTGTCTGTGTGCCCTTTTTACCCTTTGGTTTTGATGACAGTTGTGACAGTTTGCAGGCACCTTAATGTTTACAGAATCAGGCTACATTTGAAGCTATATGTTTATAAAGAATGACCAAACAATCCACTTATGCTGTGCTGATGAGATCACTAATGGGCTTTGGTTTTATTGACCTTATTGCATCCACAACAACTTAAAAAATAAAAAATAAAAAGATATGGGCATTCAGAAGCCATGTAGATGAAACACTGCATGCCCTTAAGGGGTTATTTACATATATCCCAACGGCCTCCATTACAGGAGGTTTAAGGTATTACAAAGTAAAAATTCTAGCTTGGCTGGGTTTCTATTGCAGCTTTTAATGAACAGTTTGTCTGTGTGACCATTTTACCCTTTTGTTTGGATAACTGGAAAATCATTTCATCTGCATTTTTTCTTTCTTTCTTTGAAGAGTTTATTTATGTTGGTAGGCCACCAGGATGGTTTAAACTTTAAACTTTATTTAAACTTATTTAAAACGTTATTTAAAAATGATTTAAATCTGGTAGGTACTACCAGTTATATGCATTCATCTTAATGGACATGCAGCTCCTTTGTGAAGCTACCTGCTATAGCAATTTCTGGGGTTATGCTGTTATAAATGAATTTTGAAACTTTGTCATAGAATTTGGTGAGATTTGTACATTTGAAATCTTGAATTCGGATAAACTGGTACTGGGAGCAGACAAACTGAGGCAGGGTTTTGCAAACATCATCACATTAGAATCAATGGTATTCTGGGTAGTTATGGTGGTATGGCAGGGAGAGAAATAATCGAAAGCTAACTTTTGACTTCAACAGTCAAGAGGTAATATATACTTCCTAATCAAATATAGTTAGGCTCTCTTGAGGTATTTGATATGGCAAGTCTGTTGATTAATATGTCATTTTCAATATGCCACTATTCAAGTCATTTCAATGACTTAGCTGACATCCTTTGTTGCTTCCAGTTACACAGATTCTAATTGTCGCCTTCAAGAGCTAATTTCAATCCAGCGATGATACCACAGAATATTTGTGAGACTGGAAAAGAAACATAGGTTGATTGATAAGGGATTTAAAGGGCTCCCACCACAAAGAAAGTGTAAATGCAGTCTGTAGAACTTTTGAGCCATTGTTGGGATTCTTACCAGCTCAATAAAGGTCAGTGTTTGTAAGCTTTGTCTTAAAGTATATGATACAGAGATGAAAGTTAGAAGTTGTCAGAACTATCAGATTGCTCATGGCAACTTTGCAATTTGCTTTTCAGGCTTAAAGGTGATATACTTTGGTAAATACTGGACAAGCAACAGGGTATTCAAAAGGTTGGTGGAGAATTCAGGTGTGTGACTCAGGTCATAGAGTCCCACTGTGTAAGGATTTACTGTAGATTGTTTTTCAGGTCACACCTAGGATCAGTCCCGAATGTGTCACCTTTGAGGCTTGGGTTGTGTTAATATTATTTGTATAATGTGTGTTTTATGGTGAGTGAATTACTGAGGCGCGAAGGTGGTACAACAGGCTACCATGGAATGATATAGTAGTTATGGACAGATTAGTCATCTTTTGGTTGCAGACACCCAAGACTGACAAGATGAACAAGGCACAGCAGGTAGTCCTAAACAGTGGGGTGAGCTTATTTACATGCCTCCTCAGCTAGCTAAACACCTTTCAGATGACTAGGTTGTCAGTAAGGAAAAAATGGGATAGTTTTAACTTCCCTTCAGCAAGGTCAATATGTACAACACTTTGAGTGCATACTGAAAAGGGCATTGCAAACTAAGAATATTACTCCACCACAATACTGCACTCAATTTTCCTCACTAGTCAGGCATCTGACATAGCAAAGGAGGGAAATTTGATAGAGGTTATTAATAGGGTTGAGCAACTGGTTTCCATAGCTTTTCCTACCTGTATCACACAAGAGAAGGTAGGAAAACTGCAAACTTGAAGAGGGAAATAGATAAAGAGGAAGAAAGAGTGAATCAGGCATCTAGGAAGGAATGCATTATCTGCAGTCACTTGTATATCAGGTATGTATTATGCACTAATTAATATAAGCTTTGTTTTCTTTTACAAGTTTTAAAATATTGGGTTGAGCATGGAGCAGTACTTCAGCTGGGAGGAAGACAGTTGGGACTTAAAGAAATTGTAAACTGTTTAGAAAGGATTTAGATGCATGACATGAGTTTCTGAATGGTGTGATCAAAGAGTCTGATCAATCACAGATGTTTGCATTACATTGGGGGTGGATAAAGGACTGAGTTACATTCTTGCGGGAATTATTTTTTGTCATAGTAGAAGACATGATGTGTACCCAAAAGAGAGATACCTAAAAGACATATTTATCTGGTCGCGAATCATTGGCAGATTAGTATATGGGCAGGCCATTAGTGCCAAAATAATCAAGAGAGCAAGAAAATTCATTAACGCTAAGATGGCTAGGGTAGCATAAGTGCTATGTTTTCACTACTGGAGCACATAAATTTAAATAACAAGGGCATATCATGGTATGTGGAGGATAGACTGGACTTGAAAAGTATTGAACTAGACTTCTTCAACCTGTAGTTGCTGTTGCTGCTGCAGGATGTGTTGGTCAAAGGTCAGGTGTGCAGTCAGATTAGATTAAAAAAGGGTTAACCTTAGTGATGCCAGTGGGTTGGAAAGCAGCAAAAAGGTATTAAAAGGGGGAAGGAGCATGTGCCTGGGGTAGAAGTGGTGGGAACAGGTAGCAATTCAAATAATGCCACATGTTGGATGAAAGGAATCTCATGTTGACATGAGGTTAAAATGAACTGGATTGAAATGATTATCTCATGAAAAAAAGGGAATTCAGACTTTACAGACTCCCCTGAGATAAGCATACAGGATATACCGAGTTTTTGAATGATTTGAGGCACATGGAAAGGCAAGTCTTGGTGGGTGAAAGCTGCCCTAGTAAGGGAAGGCATACATAACTAACTGGCAAATTTCCAAATTGTTAAGGTGGGGCAACTGGCAGACAACACAAATTGAAGAGAAGAGCAGCTCCCTATTAAAGTGTCAACACTTGTAACACTATGTACCTAGAAACTGACAACAAAGATCACAAATCCTGGACAAGAGTGAATCCTGATCATTGCTCTTCTACTTTAAACATCGTTTTTGCAGGGAGGACTAGTCCACCCTGCATTCCTCACACTAATATATATCTATGTCTATACATATATATATATATATATATATATATATATATATATATATATACATGGATTCACTTCAGAATCTCGGAATTCTAAAACATCGAGTGTCATATGATCAAGATCATATAATCAATGTTTCGGAATATCAAAATTCCGAAACAAATCCAAAAAAAAAAAAAAAAAAAAAAAAAACAACCATTTAAACATTTCTGCAAAGGGGCAAGCCCCCTGCACCTCCCAGACCTCTAGTACTTAAATATACCAACTCCGAGATTGCACTACAGCAAAGAAAAGGGAAATCTCTTGTTCCACGCCGTATGCAGATCTCCGTTCAAAATTTTGAAGTTCTAAAACTTCAATCATATGATCTCGACCATATGTATGTCGTGGTTTTAAGATTTCAAGATTCTGAACAGAACCCATATACACACACGCACATATATATAAATATATATGTATGAGGATCTACTGCACAAGCTCGAAGTTTCAAAACTTCAAATTGCAAATGGTCAAGGCATAAGTTCATAACTTCAAAATTGCAATAAAAAATCAAAACAAAAAAACTTTTTTACCTTTTTGTAGGTGGAAAGCCCCACTGCAACCGCACACCCTTTTCTAAATAAATATACCAAATCCGAGATCACACTACAGTGCAGAAAATAGTAAATTTCCAATTCTACTCTGCATGGAGATCTCCATTCAGAACATTTGAAGTTTCAAAATTTCAGTCTTATGGTCTGGACCATTTACAGTTAGAAGTTTTGAAACTTCAAGCTTGTGAAGGGAATCCATATATACATTTATATATATATATATATATATATATATATATATATATATATATATATATATATATATATATATATATATATATATATATATATATATATATGTGTGTGTGTGTGTGTGTGTGTGTCTCACACACACACACACACACACACACACACACACACACACACACACACACACACACACACACATATATATATGTGTGTGTGTGTGTGTGTGTGTGTGTGTGTCTGTGTGTGTGTGTGTAGGTTTACCATCATAATGTCGGCAGGCACATCCCTGAACGTGCACATGATCAAACCATTTCCACATTTCCAAGAATTCTGTACCACTGACACATCCAAAAGTCAAACAAAACAGTGAGCATCCACATTTCTGACCACTCCATACCTGAAACAAGTACTACCATAGGTCAAAAAGGGGGAGAGATTTTGTGATTCAAAATATCAACGTTCACAGTTTTGAGGAGTCACAGTTTGGAGTTCACGGATGTTTTTTCGATGATGTGCCTGCCGACATTATGATGGTAAACCATATATATATATATATATATATATATATATATATATATATATATATATATATATATATATATCAGACAAAATGGAATATTCCAGAAATACACCATCTCAAACATGATATTTTTTAGGTCCTCTTTTTTGGCCATTCAGTCTCCATGTTTCAGGACTCCCAGCATTTCCAATGAGTAAGGTGCAGAGTGGCTTGCAAGCCAAATTGAGGACTGTAGGCCCTTGACCACATGACAGGGACTCTAAGCCTTTGGTTAGATATGTAGGAAGTTCTTGATTTTTATAGCAATGAATACTGAAATGCCTTGGTTGCACTAATCTAACTGTATGGCATGAATAATTTACCCAGTGAATAATATAAAGTGAAATGAATGTGAAAGCGACTGAAGTATGATGTTAAGTAATTGTGACAGGATTGTTTGCAAATGTACAATAGTATATGGTTGAGAAGGTGGGAGAGTATTGTGGTATTTCAATGGGAGTACTGGAAGGGAAGTAAAGAGACCAAAGGCAGTGATGTGACATGAAAACAATGTCAGATGCAGCAGGAGATGCAAATATTAGGAATGCCTTACAGTACAATAGAGGAAAAAAATGTAGAAGAATTCTTAAGAATTCAAACTGACTCTCTCTGTATAACATAGCTGCACAGATAAACATTTCTACTGAGCTTCTGTAGAAACAATACAAATAAGTGAGAAGATAGACAAAGAAAAGGTGAGTAAAGATTTAACTTAAATTTAACAATGTAAGTTAACCCTCTTCTATGACTTATAATACATTTATAAATGAGTATTTTTGTGACAAGGAATCAAAGGTTCAAAAGAGACCCAAGGATCACATGGAAAATATATTATTCAGTGGAAACATAAATAATAATAATTTGAAGAAGCAGAATTAGTAACAGTAGTGGTATCAGCAGCGCCGGGTGGTATTTAATGCAGCTGGGACCTTCCAGTGTCTATTTTATACTTTCCTTTACAAAACAGAAAGTCATTGAACAGATTAAATATGATGATCCCATTTGTACAACTCCAAGTCATTAATGATGTCAATCCAGAACATTTGATTGCGACTGTATAAGCATGTAAATGGAAGTGTAAGCTTTATTTAGCCCCTTTCCCATCTTACTGAAATAAATCAGCATTTCATATTCTGAATATTGCACTGAACACTGTGTGGTTTTTCATTGTGTATTATGATGCAACTGATGGAAAGAAGCTTCCCTGTAAGATCACTTTTAAAAACATTTTACAATGAAAATTATCAATATTTTATTTATTAACGCATTGGTGTTAAAGTATCATTTTTGTCAAATAAAGTCTGTTTTTCTACTAGTTTCCTTTGAAGTGTGTGATCCAAATATTTTACGTTTTTTTACAGTCCAGGAGCACATTTCTTTCTTGTACACTCAGCTATTTTTTTTGTGTTTTTACCTGCTTTTACTGACAGCATTAGTCAAATACAGACTACACATCATGTTCATTTTTTCAGGTTTGAAAATAACTAATTCACATTTTTATTTTTGCTTTTTAAATCCAGTTAATAGAGAAAACAATCCTCCAGAACAGTAATAGGGCTGCTGCAAACAGATAATTTTACAAAGCTATGTTTAAATGATGAAATGATATATGCCTACTAAACAGAAAAGAAGAAAAAAAGAAAACAAATTACAGTCTGCAGTAGGATTCTAATCATCTGACTGTATGCAATATTTTGGCTGGCTACCATTTCTTCATAACTCTACAAATACCTTATGACTGTATGAAATCTTTTAACATTTCCCTGCTTTTAATTGTTTTATAAGTCAGTCTTGTGTCCTGGTACCTAATCCAGAAAACCTCAGGAACACAATGGAAATATTCCGTGTATAAGTCCATTATTATTATTTAAAAGCCATTTTCTAGAAATTGTCAGAGTTCACTAGAAATCCCCAGTTTAGCTGACAAGTGGCACATTGATCATTGCATCATTGCAAATCACATAAACTTTCCCTTTTATACATCATCTCTGTATGAAAGAAAATGTTTTTAATGAAGTGCAAATCAAGCATTATGCAGCATACATTACTGAAACTAGAGGCGTCTATCTTAAGCAAACCAGACTGTATTTTATTTAGCAGTTCACTGCCTGCTGGTGGTATTGAATAAATCATGGAACATATTTACAAGTATCTGGATATTAAATAATGAAGTTTGTTTAACAGCTGCTTTGATGCAAGAAAGAAGAAACAAACAGATTACTAGGTGCTTATTAAAGATTCATTAAGTAATGTTTATTTTGATAAAATAGCTGATGCTGTTATTTATCACAAAGAATGCAAAGATGTTAAAAGAAAAAACAGAAGTATTAAAGTGTGCCAGTAGCTGCTTTGCTGCATTACAAATATATGTGTAATATACAACAGGTGCCCTGACATTATTTGCCTTCTTTACCTGTTTAAAGGTAAGAGTCTGAGAAACATACTTAAATGGCACCATCAAATCAAAATGTTTTCAGACTTTAAGCACAAAAATGAGGCTATGGTACATGTCTGTTTTGAGCTTGCAAGTGCATATTACACCAATACATTTAATGAGTTGTCTTGTCTTTTTTATTTGAAGACATCAGAGGATTGAAGTTTATACATGTAGTAAAGTAAAAAGCAAGGCATTCCAACTTTAATGGTAAAGTAAGTGAATGCCCTGACTATAACCCAGCAAATAGGGTTCGAATAATTGTTTGTAGGCCTGCTAGAGCTAGAATGGAGAAAGTGTGGAGTGTTGACAGTTTGCTTCTCTGGGGTAGGGGGGTAAAGTGTAGGCACTTGTTCCAATGGCAGAATCCCCAAATGGTATTGGAAATCATGCAGCTTCAAGGGGCAAGGTTGTCTCAATGAGTTGTGTCATCTGGAGCAGCAAGTGAAACACCCTCACTGCCACACCCATCACATTGCAAACTCTTGGACAATATGAGGCATGCAGAGTGGTTAGGGTCACATATCACAAAACAGCTCAGACTCAGATAGGTTACACTGTTCTCTGTTGTATACCTCTTACCCTTGACAGAAAAGAATAGATCTTAGCGCTCTAAACTCTTGGGGGAATGAATGAGCTGCATAGAACATGAAAACAGTAGACAAAGTCAAAGTTACTGAGGGAGGGAATTTAAAATACCAAAATGGAAAAAGTAACTAGCAAGGAACACATGCCCATCTGCACAGAGGGAAATTCACAAGTATTATTACCAACTTATCAACAAAAACAAAAACTAGAGTCAAATGAAAATGTACGCAGTATATGAGGATAACATAAAGATAAAAAAAGCTGGCTGTATAGCATATGTGGACTTTTCTCACTTAAAATAGTTCCTGTATTGCATCTCATACCTCTGAAAAACTATATACTATAAAATGGTAGAGAAATTAAGAAAATAAACAGAAAGAATAGCATCTCTTATGATAGCAAACAGATAATTATATATGGGTATTGGATAGTTCTTAACAGATACACCTGACTGTCACAGGCACAAAGTTTTCTAAATACAAACATATGTCCACAACACTTATAACCCACATCTTCAAATTGAATTAGATGATAAGAGAATCAATTTTAATTCCTTCTTCATGGAATAGCCTTTTGTAATAGTACTCGTTTACAGACTGTAAGCATGTCAGATGATCAAATTTTCTGAAACTTGAAAAAAAACTCGAACATCAAAAAAAAAGCTAAAATACCCCACAAAAGTCTACTCCTGCAAACTTTATATACCAACTCTGAGATTGCACTGATCAACTTCTGATCCTCGCTGTACCATAATTTCCATTCAAAAGCTTTGAATTTTCAAAAACTCAATCATATGGTCCCAAACATATGGAGTTCGATTTTCTGAAAACTCTATCAACTGATATGAACCCATTCTAAGCGAGAATTATGTTTTTTACACATTTAGTTATCATTTTCAGAATGTTCATTGAATGACATTTATCAGCAGAATATGCCAAAATGCTGCCCCCCCCACACTTGTATTGACCTACATTACTGAACAGCAATTGTTTCATGAAGATGAAAGACCAGACAGATGTCATCTGTGTCCAGTAGCAGATGTATATCATTTTGTCAAAAAGTCAACTTGTCAAAATTCATTTAATCTAAACTCACAAAACACTTCCCTTGGCCGCATCAGAAACAAAAATTTTAAATTGTAAATCAAGTGGAGGGCTTCGCTCCACACACCCCCAATGTGGGGGGCTGTGCACCCCACATCCCGCCAACTAAATATACCGGCTCTGAGATCGCTCCAAATTGGAGAAAAGGGCATAATCCACATAACAGCCAAGGGAAGTGTTTCCCTAGATTGAAACTGCTGTTCGACATTTTCAGGTTTCGATATTAAAAGATCAATCTTTAGTTATTTGATTAACTAAAGCTTTGATCTTTTAATATAGACCCTTATAGTCTATGTTGTACAGTTGTCAGCATTCCTCTTGCTGTTAATACGTGGATGTCATAACTCCAATTTTCATCATGCCCAACTGCTATACAAGATCAATGTGAATCTTTGCATAGTAGACATGATGTGTAAGTATTCCCTCATTACAAAAAATGCATTACTTGACCTTAAATGGAGAATGTAGACCTGTAAATATGCCATTTCCAAATTAGTATACATTTGGCATCCTTATGGAAATGAGGGTGTGGAAAGAAAAGCTCTGAAAGTGATTAAATTAGATGCCAATGCTTTGTGTACTGTAGAATAAGTACATTTTATTTATTGTTTTATATTTCACAATATACATTAACAGGGAACATGTTATAGAGCGTTACCTTACTGGTGGATGAAGAATCAACTCTTGAGTGTCAGTTGCCAAGGTTCAACCCACTAACAGTTGGAGCTCTGCTGGCAGTGATGGCTATTCTAGTGGAATTTCCCCCTTCTTCATGTTGATGTGACCATGGAGTCAGTATATTTAAATTTAGGGGTAGGGGGATTACCCCCACATTAGCAGGTGCAGGGGGTGGTGGCTTAGACACTGGAAAAAAAATCTGTTTATTCAACCTTATTTTATAGTGAATGCCTTGGGGATTCTGATCCTTGATGCATTCAGTTTTGTCTACTGAAGGTGGAACCATTAGAGAAAAATCCAAATAATCATCTTGTAAATCCTTAAATGCAAATATGTATATCTATCTATATATATATATATATATATAGATATATATATATATATATATATATATATATATATATATATATATATATATATATATATATATATATATATATATATATATACATATATATGGTTTACAATCAAAAGTTTGAATGCTGTTATACAAACTTTGATTGTTGAAAGGCAGTTTGTCAAAGTTTCATAACGGGATGTTGAACCCGCAACAGCGAATGCTAGTATGCATTCGCTGTTGTGAGATCAACATATTAATTGGAGATCACACTATGGTGGGGATCGGGAACTTTGTCCTTTTCCTCACTGTAGTGCGATCTTGGAGTTGTAATATAGAACTAGCAGGTAATGTGTGTGGAAATAATTACTCGCAAAAACATTGTTAAAATTTTGATAGTAAACCTACATCTATATATATATATATATATATATATATATATATATATATATATATATATATATATATATATCTATGGGATCTGTACGGATCACCGAACTGCAACATAACTGAAACAGATTCGGCCGGGCATACTTGGCGAAAGTGCTTTTCACCAAAAGGCACTTTTGCGTAAGTGTGCCTGTTGCAGAGATCGCACTACAGTGAGGATAAGGGAAAATTGTAGTGAGACCTCAGAGTGAGAATATTTAAGTAGGTCGGGTGTGGGGGTGAAGGGGGGGCTTGCATCCCTGCAAAAACCTAAAAGTAATGTTTTATTCTTTTTTTGTTTAAACACACTTTAACGAAAGCGCGTTTTTGGTGAAAGCACGTTCATTAAAGTGTGTTCGGTGATTGTGGATTCAGACTATTGAACCTTCGTTCAGTACACCTAGATCCATATACATATATATATATATATATATATATATATATATATATATATATATACATATATATGTGTGTGTGTGTGTGTGTGTGTGTGTGTGTGTGTGTGTCAAATATGACAACTGGATTCAGTATGATAATGATTTACATACAGACCCAATCTAATCTATACCTCATAGAAAGAAGAGGAATGGAGAATAAAATGAGGAAATTATCATCTTGACATGTCTGTGTGTGTATGTGTGGATGTGAATGTGTGTGTATGTATGTGCTTGCATGTATTCATAATAGTGATTTAAAAAGCATTAAAGAATGGGTGAAGTGAACATCTTCACCTTGATCAGAGAAATGTACAGATAGTGCTCAGTAAAAAAACATGTTTACTACTTCACAGCAGCATGCTGAGAATAAAGCTTGAACAGAAAAAAAGTAAATAAAAAAGCAGTTAAAAAAAGTTTAGCGTGTGTGTGTGTGTGTGTGTGTGTGTGTGTGTGTGTGTGTGTGTGTGTGTGTGTGTGTGTGTGTGTGTCTGTGAGAGAGACTGTAAGAGAGAAACAGATAATATGAGCAAAAGAGCGACAGAGACAATCCTAAACAATGAGTGATGAAACTCTAATAGTATGAAACTGTATTGTCTGGATCCTGAGTGATTTAGCAGCAAATGAATTCTACAAGGGACAAAGAAGAACTATGCAGCAAAATCTATTCCCTTCCAAAAACTGTTTGACAACTGCCAGCAATAAATGGCATGGTCCTTTTTCCTCATGAAAAGCTGTGAGTTATCCCAAGCTTACTTTTATATTTAATGCATGTGCTCTGCTGGATATAATTTCTGTCTATATCCTTTTGGTCAAATAATTTCCAGAAGGGGGAGATATAGAGCTAGACGGGGCCATCAGAGTGACTTTGTTTGTACCACTATTTATATTTGTTGCTGATTTTCTTTCCATGCATTTCCTGTAAACATTTAGGATTGTACATTTAGTTTTTACATGGTATGCAAAAAGGACAGATACCTGAGTGAAGCTAATTTTCCTTGTAGTACCTAGAAGATGAATTTTAAAAGTACTGGGGGCAGAAGTTTTTTTGAATAGATGATGTAAAGTAAGTCTGATATGTTGAAATCTGGGCCTGAAGCTAGTGGTTTGTCTCAACAATTTACATTATAGTGAATTCATCAAAGGCTATAAAATGAATGCCATCTAAACAGCTGGTTGAGCAAAACAAACCTGGTTTATGTATGCATGTATTTTTTATCACAAAGGTGTTTGCATCACATACAGGTATTAATGAATAGCCATTATTTAAGTTTTACAATTCCGCAAATTACATTTTTTGAGTTGATATAGAAGATAATTTATATAAGCTGAAGAAGTGGGGTTGTCTATTATGTTCTGTATGGAACACATTAATAAGGATTGCAGAATTTTATTATCTGAACTTTTAGCATGTTCTCAGACAATACTTTTGTATTATTAGCATGAAGTCTTCCTTGCTATTCCTTTGAAGGTGTTTGCCAGAAAAGAAATGGCTTTGCCAAGGAACATGTCTAATTCTCAGGTAGATCTAATTCTGTTTTATTTTTTTATTTTTTTTTTTGTTATAAGTAGTGTTTCAGTGGCACTGTTTCTGTTTTTTTTTTTTTTTGCTTAGGCTTGCTGGCAGCATTTATAGCATTACATTTTGAAACACCCTAAGTACAAAAAGCAATGCATTTTGAAGCAGCTTTGATAGCCTTCTTAGACAGATGAATGTTTTATAGAAATGTTCACCCATAGCAGTAGTTGTAAGATTTCATTATTGCTTCATAGGGTCTCATAGCTGGTTCCATATTATAATCTGATAATCCAAATTGCTTGTAACTTGCAGGATCAAGTCAAAATGCTAGAATCTTGTAAGCTCAAAACAAAACAAAAACACCTGTTTTTGCAGAGGAGGAGGCAAGTCGTCCTGCACCCTCTACATCGACTGATATTTATATATTCCAACTCCAAAATGGTACCACAGTGGGGAAAGGATCAATACCCTGATCCCCACTGTGCCATGGTCCAAAAACTTCTGGTTCCAGCAAAAAGAAACAATGTTCCATTACTTGTTGACAGTTTGTTCTTACAAGACTCAAATCTTTTTATTTCAAGCATTTTAGATTTCAAGCTTCTCTGAAGGAGCCATCATAGTTACATTTTTGGTCATTTGACTTAGTAAGTTCACTTATATGATATATGAATAAAGGGCTACAACTTTATTTTCATATTTTGCAATATGATTTATATTTACTTTTGCAGTCAGTGCAAAATTGACCAAATTTTAATTCCAACGTTAGGGGTGAGACTTGAATCCAAATATCATTGTGACATGGCTACTAGAATTATTTAACCAGTTATCACTAATGAAGATGACGAAATCTGACTGAATTAAAAAAGAAAAGAAAAAACAGCTTTTCCTAGTCACATCTGCATCAGCCATAGGGAGAACGTGTGAATTAAGAGAATACAATAGTGGACATATTCCAAAACAAAAACAATCTCTATAGTATTTGATTGAAAATATAGGATGAAATATACAAAAAGTGACATCATTTTCACACAAAACACTAACCTAAATGCCACGGTCCATAATTCTGGATTAGATGCTGTTTCTTTACCTGAGCAGCCATATGGCATAGATGAGACTGCCACATGGGGACCCTCACTACAATTACTGTCTGGTCATCATTATTCATATTTAGACTGGAAATGGGAGTTGTAGTGACAATATGGGTCATTTCACCACCAGAATGAGACAGGATCATGTTGTGAAGAATACAACATGCAGTAAACATCCTGCATGCAGTCACTGGGTCATAGTGAAGGGTACCCCAGACACATCCAGGCATTTAAATTGACTCTCCAAGAAGCCAAAGACACTCATGATGACAATACCAGACTAGGATAGGGCTGTGTTGTAACTGTCTTTAGCAACTCCACTTAGATTTCTCACCGGTGTCATGAGCCACAGCTTCAGTGAATATCCAACATCACCTGAAAAAAATATAAACAAGAAAAGTAGACCAAACAAGGAAAACAGTTTAGTTTTCAGTCATGCATTTTACAATGAATAACTGCTTAAATAAAATAAAATAAAAAAAGAAAATAAATATTTTTCTACTTACCAGCAAGATAACCACTGGACATCCTACTATGAAGGAAGAAGTGGTAGAGTGAGCTAGTGTGCCAGACATGGGAATCATGGGCACTACCAGCATGTTAGGGAGAGATGTTGATGAGGCACCCCATGCATCACACATTACCTTACAATAAATAGAATGGTAGCCCTTCCTAATGAGGTACCACTCCCCCGAGGTTCACATTTGTCCATAATTGCAACCCGGGTGCAATGTATCACATTCAGTACCTCAGGGATATGTGCTACCCCATAAAAGGTATGCATATAGCAGGCTAAGTCCTGAGGTAACACCAGGAAATCGAAACTACAAATTTTATCAGAAGCAGAACAAAAATATAAGGCAAAAATCTGGACATTCTGCGAAAATCTGTACATTTGAGAGGTCTGACTGATCCACACATGCCAAGATTACATCTACAAACTGCCAATGTATAAGTCTGTGAGATACCCAATGTGTCCCCAGTCTGTCTCTGGAAGGTCACAGTGACAAGTATAATGAGGGCAATGCATACCTTAGTATCCACAGAGACAAAAAGACCATGCATCTCCCAGTTGTCCTGTGGTTTACTAAGACTCTTATAATATCCCTGTCAACTCTGAACCTATCAAGTGTCTCCTGATTGTCAAAATTATAGCGAGTTCTTCTCAGTGTATATATATATATATATATATATATATATATATATATATATATATATATATGCCTTCTTGGCTAGCAAGTGTCATTGGGAGCAGGTGGTTTTGGCTCAGCCAGGACAAGCAGTTCACACTGGGAAACAGCAAGACTAGCAGCAAGTAACAGCATTGTCACCAGCTGGAAACTAGATAGGAAAGGTGTGATTCCATGTTTTGTAATGAGTCTATGGATGATGTGGAAATGCATGACATTTTGACTATGAATTACAAATAGGTGGGAAAAGGACTCATTAGCATATGCCATTTTAAAAATATTTCTCATTTGTACCCTTTCTAACTTCATATGCTTATCACATATTAGTGTAAATGGCCTCTATGAATTGCACATGTGCTGTGGAATTCAGCAGGTAGCATTTACATATTTACTTAATTAATATGAATAGCCACCCAAACTAGTAAAAGTGATCATTACTTGACTATATATGCTGTTAAAATGACTATTTGCTGAAAAGGATTAAATTCAGCTTTGCTCAAAACCTGTGACTTTCATTCAGAAAAATCACTGTATAACACTTCTTAAAATGGCAACATATTAAAGCACCAATGGTGTTGAAAATTAATAAAACAAAATCTAACCAAGTTCATATGACATTGTAATCTATAAAAGTAATAGTAAGGGTTTTAACCATCTATCATTTAATAAAGAAACAAATTTGTTCACTTGAGGGTGAAAAATGTGTATGCTCCATTTAGATTGAGCTGGTTTTGTTTTTAACACAATGTTCATTCCTCAGCTGCTAAAAAAAAAAAAAAAAAAAGAAGTTATAAAACATTAAACTTAAACTGTGTATCACCACTTTCAATAGTATGCTTCTAAGAAACATTAATAGATTTCCTTATATTGCTACACAGATGTTCAAGTGTATATTCTTTACATACTCATTTGGTCTTGATTGTATAATATGCAGGACAGACTACACAATCAGACAAACGAACCAAAAATGTTTGCATCAGTCTGTACCCTAAGTAAATGTAAATTACTACAATTTGGCATATACATATTTTATTTAAACTAATAGATTTGCATGCCATGCATTTGCAAAATGAAATCCTTCACTTCTCTGAAATTAGCAGATCTCCTGCTTTGCAATAAGACAAAAGAGATTTCAAATTATTTTTATTCTAAAAGAAAACTTTGAAAACTTCCAGTAATCTGACTGATATTTTCACACATATTCCTAATGACACAATATTTTATAAAGATAGTGCAAAATCTATATTTAAATGAAAAATGCATCAGGTCTTTTAGAAAATGCACAATTACTATAAAACAAGGTGTATCTGTCCTGTGTCCATAATTCAGTGCAAACTATTGTAACACATTAACTCTAACAGGTTTATAACCTCTTGTAATAAAATGAATGAACAGTTTATTTATATTACCCATCACTGACATAGATGCCATAAAATTTGGATTTTTATTTATTTTTCCACAAAGATGTTGGGAAAATAAACTGTCCTAAATGCCAAAGCTTGTGCTTGCTTCCTGAACCAGCCTTTGCTTCTCTTTAGCTTTAGGTTCAAAGGTAAGTACAGCTATCTTTGTGGGCTATTTTAATCTTACCCTCTTTCACTTTGGAGTGCAAATTAACCTATCCCATTTGGTGGTAGATTGGCTTTCCCCATCCCATGGTCAATGATTACATATTACCTCTAACAGGAATAGCAGGGATCATACCTTAAATAATGTGAGGGGATGCATACATAGGGATAAAGCATTTATGAGCTACCTCTGTTCATTAGTAGGACAAGGGGCAGTTCTGGGCTAAATTTGATGTTTCCCATCCATAGATCTAAGTTGCACTTGAATATGGAAAGGGATGGTCATTGTTTTAAGTTGATGAGCAGTCTGTTCCAGAGCAGTCATCTTCTGAAAGATATACTTGTCATTCTAGAGCATTCTGTTGATGTTGCAGAAAAAGTTTAGATCCCTGGAGTGAGTATATCTGATATCAGTTGAATTACTTATGTGAAGTAAATCTATCAGTTTTGAGTCAGAGGATGCCTTGTATGCTAGAACCAGGTTACCTCTTAACAGTCCATACAATACTGCATATAGTGACAGGGCTTTGATTTTTGGCTATTGGACATTATTTAGGACATGTATCCTTTTAGTAAGATATCCTTGAGGCCTCTCTAGTTGTTGCATGTACCTGGACAGATATATGCCAAAGGGTGCATTATGTTCAATGATTGGCCTAATGAGGGCTGAGTAAAGGGGGCAATGACGTCCATAGAGTTAGACACATTCCCTATGTTTATAAACTGTGCAATGCAGGGCTTTTTATGACAATGGACACATGGTCAAAAATTAGGCCATTTTCTCTATAAGTACCCAAATCCTGAACAACTGTGCCAACTCTTACGGGCATATTGTCAATGTAGTTCTCTGGGGTAGATGACTTTCGAAAGGATATAATTTTTTGGCATTTATTTTCAGTACATTATCTTGGCTCCAGTCATTTATTTGAGACAGACCTTCCCACAGGATGGCTCTGTCATTTGGGGATTCAATGACTGCTCCTAGCTTACAGTCATCTGCAAAAGTAGTTAGCCAGAAACCTGTGATATTGGCTTTTATTACAGAAAAGTAGATGACAAACAGGAGAGGTCCCAGCACAGGGGTGCCTCCACTGGTGAATAATCTCTTTGTGGATGTAACTTCCCATATTTTGATTTATTTTGCCCTATCAGTGAGACAGGTGGGAATCCAGTGGCTGATATTGGGATTTATTCCTAGTTTACTTACCTTTTCTACTATGCTATAGTGTGAGATTGTGTCAAAAGCTTTGGCAAGATCAAAGTATATGGTCTACGCCATTTTGCCTTCATCATTGCTTTGATGACCTTTTCAAAAAAGTCCACTAGTTTGAATAAGCATGATATGCCCTTCATGAAACCAAACTGAAATGGGTCACGTGTTTGGAGGTTCCCTGTGTGATTATTAATTACTTCCATGATAACTCTTTCCATGACTTTGCATATGAGGCTGGTTAGACTTCTGGGTCTGTAATTGCCTGAGTCTGTGAAAGTTATACCTCTCAACTGTCCAAATTTTTGCAGAATGTCCAGATTTTTATCTCATATTTTAGTATGTTCCTGATAAAATTTTGGGTTTCTGGAAAATCACTAGCAAATCATTGAGGACTGAAGTCAGACTTCATACCCTTCAGAAAATTCATGTTAGTGCAAAGCATGTTGATCTATCAACTTTCTAAGTTTGTAAGAGCAATAATTAAAAATTGTCCCTATTTATTTGTTCTTTGTTGCCTCGCTATTTATGGCTTTGTCCAGACTTCCTGCTCTAACAGGTTGAGAGGTGTAGTGTAAGGTCCTTCATTATGAGGTGAATGACTGCAGATGTTCTCCATTTGCTAGGTAAAAAACCTGCATGGAGGTTAAAGTTGAACAGTGTTGTTAGGGGCATGGCTTTAAAGTCTGCTTCATTTTATTTAAGATGCAGAATATTGGTATGACCCATTGATGTAGTATTTTTAGCTTTTGATAGCAGTTTTAGGACTTTTCTTGCACCATAGCTGGAGATGAGCCAGATTCAGGTACAGTGTATCTTGAGGGAGAGATAGAGTGGAGAGGGGGATGATATTTGAGCTAAATGTATTGGCCAGTAGGTTCAATATATCTTTTGCTGCAGTTTAGGTGACATCATTCACAATTAGATAAGTGCATTGCTATGTTGTGCTTTTAAGATTGTGAAAATAATTAAAAAATGCCTTGGGATTTTCTTTGTGCAGGGTAGTTATTTGAGCCTCCAACTTGGAGTTGGTGGATTTTATTAAGCTCCTGAGTTGTTTATTTCAGTGATGAGGGTTCTATCATTTTGGGAATTATTCTTATTACATTTGGTCAAAATATTTTTTCTTTTATAATAAAGTTTGCTGATAGTATGGTTCTACTATGTAGGATTGTTTCAAGGACTTTATTAAATTTATTGCAGTGCCCTTAGGACAGACACTTCCTTTATCTAACAGGAAACAGAATGATGACAGGACTATATCTCAGACAGTGAGTATTAAAATTGGCTTGTATGCAGCCATCAAGGCAGCATGTCAGACCAAGGAGTTTAGTAACTCCAGTTACTAAACCCCATGTAGTCATCATATTTGTGTTGATGTTTATGGTAGCTTTGGAATTACAAAATGACCATGTGTCAGGCCAGTGTTGATGAATATTCAACAGATGTTAATGTGTTTGAATTTGACAGCTGTCAGACACAATTATTATTGAACATCAGAATCTGCTGTAGTGTGAGTATGAAGTAGTATACAATGGATTACATCAATAATCAGTAACAGTGTATTCCTACAATAAAATACATAACAATGTCTGACAAGGTGTGTTGTATAAGAATGCACCAGTTAGAGGAGCTGCAAAGCCTATTGCTGCATGTGGAGAGTCTTCCCATGCCTGGAAGGTCCATTCTTCTGGAAATGATCCATGGCTGGGTGTGAATAATGCTGTATTTATCCACAGTCAGTGTGGTTTGATCATGAGTAGCCCCCCTTCTGTAGGGGATGACTAAGACATGTCTGTAGATAATTTGAGCATGTGTATGCCTAAGCCTGCACAGCACAATGGGCAGAATGCAAGGTCTGCCTTTTTATTTTTTCTTTAACTTGGTACTCAGAAGTATGCACATATCCTACTGTTTATTGTTTATTTATTTTTCTTTTCTTTTTTTTTTTTTAACGCTTTGTAATTTTTTTATGGTCTAATTTGGTAATGCAAGTTTGTCTGTAACTTGATTTGCAATGAACATAGTAGTTGTAGTTATTCTTTAATAGAAAAAAAGCTGCCTTAGCTCATTATTATGTTTAATGATGAATTGATTATGGATATGCTGATTGCTGTGTCCAATCACTGTGCACATTTTTTCACAGTAATGAGCTTTTATTGTATAATTATATAGTTGCCTACAATGTCCATTCTCAGGGACATTACTGCGCTTAGCAAATGGTTTGTAATTGTTTTCTTCTTTTTCTTTGTTCCTTTTTTGTTTTGTGATTGCATGTTTTAAATGTTGTTTTTTGTAATTTTTCTGGTAGTGTTTAGGGGAAAAAAGAGATCCACCTTGTTTATTCTGGAATATTTCACATAATTTTAGCAATTTCCTGAAATCTGTATATTTGACAGCAAATCTGCATAATGCAGTGCATGTGCATTTGTGTGTGTACTTGCATGTGTGTGTTTGTGTAAGTGCACTTGTGTGAGTGTGTGTGTGTGTGTGTGTGTGTGTGTGTGTGTGTGTGTGTGTGTGTGTGTGCTCGTGTGTGTGCTTACACCCATGCATGTGTGAGTGTATGTGTGTGTGCATGTGTGTGCATGAATGTATTTGACTTCCTAGTTTATGTGTCTATTTGTGTGTGTGTGTGTGTGTGTGTGTGTGTGTGTGTGTGTGTGTGTGTGTGTGTGTGTGTGTGTGTATGTATGTGCGTGTGGTGTATATGTCTGTCTTTCTCTGACTTTGCCTGCATATGTCTCTGTGTCTGCATGGCTGTGCATGTTCTTTGGAATAATAACATAATATCATAAAGCATGATATTGCAGTATTTATTGGACTGCAGCTGTGGCATTCTGCCTTCTACATTATCTGATGGAACACAGATTTTAACTAAATGATTCTGCTTTGTTTGAATCTGCAGTATTGTGGCATGCAGAATCTCTGTTTTGTCCCGGTCCCCTTCAAGAAACACATCACACCAAATGACATTTGATGACTTTTATTACATTTCCATTAACATAAATGTTAACGAATATTCATTCATTTCAACCAAACATGATACAGGTGAAATAACATCCATGTAACATTATCATAGGACAGGACAGAGGAAACCTGCTCATCCTGATCAGTAAGCAACGTCCATACCTCCACTCACTTACGAAGCAGCATACCCGCTCACTTCCATTACCATTTATTGCATTATACCATCAACCAAATAAGCAGATTCCTCCACTTGCTTATGTACTTATCAAGCAGTGTAACCACTCACTTTCCTTTCCCAACTTATTGAAGTGACCATTCAACACCAGAGGGGGAACAGAAGAGGGCAAGCCTGCCCCTCTTCTCTGCCCTATCCAAACTAAACATAACACATCCCCACTAATAAAAAGGGGAAGGAAGAGCGGGTAGCAAGTTCAATCCAAAATGTGACTCTAACTCCAGTTACACTTGCCTAACATCCTTTAAGCCCCTCCCTATCCCTACCTCACTTCCTCCCAAACCTTATCCATTCCTATTTAACCCCATCCTCCCAATTCCTGCTACTCTATTTATCTAACCCCTCCCTCCTTGAAGATGTCCCTGGACAAATTGCTCTGTTCCAAACCTCATTTGTCCCAGTCCCCATCAAGAAACATATCATACCGAATGACATTTGACAGCCTTTATTAAATTTCCATAAACATAAATGTTAACCAGTAATCATTAATTTTAACCAAACATGATACAGATGAAATAACATCCATGTAATATTACCATTGGACAGAACAGTGGAAAACTGCTCATCGTGATCAGTAAGCAACGTCCATACCTCCACTCACTTACGAAGCAGCATACCCACTCACTTCCATTACCATTTATTGCATTATACCATCAACCAAATAAGCAGCTTCTCTGCTTGCTTATGTACTTATCAAGCAGTGTAACCTCTCACTTTCATTACCATTTATTGCATTACACCATCATCCAAATAAGCAGATTCCTCCACTTAGTTATGTACTTATCAAGCAGCGTAACCGCTCACTTTCCTTTCCCAACTTATTGAATTGACCATCCAACACCAGAGGGGGAGCAGAACAGCGCAAGCCTGCCCCTCTTCTCCATCCACCAGCCTGACCAGGCTGTTCCTCCTATCTCCACCAAACTTCCATCATCTAGCCACCATTAGGAGACAAGGCCAAACATTATTAGGTGTAAAATAATTACAAGGACATTACCAGCCACTGGCAATTACCTAATGATTATCAGGGCATGACCTGCAACTGGACCAGGAAAACTCAACCCCCCCACCCACTGAAACTAAATAAAAGCAATTGCATACCATCCATCACATCACAACCCCCTTTTATTTGCCCAATGACATGTAGAAAGAAACTGAAAACATTGTAATGCCATTTAACAGCCACCTTGCTAATACCAACTACCCATTATATCAGGCTTGTTGGCTGTTGGTGAAGCACCCTCCAAGAGGAAAAAACGCTGAGAGAAGAAGGGAGCCACTTTTGAGATTTTAAGTATTTTTTCTCTGTTTATTTGCTAAGTTTTTCTGCATAGCTGCCTAGCATGAGCATTTTCTGGCTTGTTAAACTTGATTTCTGTATTAGTAGCTGTATTTAGAGCACAACCAAAAGCTGTTTGCTGAAATTCCTGTTTGCACTTAATTTTAAATCGTTTTTTCTTAAAACTTGCATATTTTCTGTCCTTGACCTAGCACTCTTGTGTGGGGTCATTTACTGCACTGTTATAACTTGATATTACTTGTGAACCTCTGCTATCTCTGTAAAAACAAAACAAAAAAAATCTTGCTTTTTTCCCACTTTTCTGAGAGTTAAAAAAGTTCAGTTACAGGCTTGCTGTTCCTGAACTGTTTGAAAGTTTCTGTGAGGCCATTTTTGCTTGGGCTGGAGGAGGGTCTCTCTGTTGATCAGTGGCAGTGACTAACATTGAGCAGCTTCCCTGCCCGACGTAGAGGTGGTTACTGACTTGAAACTGTAGTTTTATTGGCCACTAGGGGTCATTTCCATAACTCCTTCATCTTCCTCTCTTAAAACCCAGTTGCCTTGTGGTTCGGGCGTCTTTTCAGGCTTGTTGGCTGTTGGTGAAGCACCCTCCAAGAGGAAAAAACGCTGAGAGAAGAATGGAGCCACTTTTGAGATTTTAAGTATTTTTTCTCTGTTTATTTGCTAAGTTTTTCTGCATAGCTGCCTAGCTTGAGTATTTTCTGGCTTGTTAAACTTGATTTCTGTATTAGTAGCTGTATTTAGAGCACAACCAAAAGCTGTTTGCTGAAATTCCTTTTTGCACTTAATTTTAAATCGTTTTTTTCTTAAAACTTGCATATTTTCTGTCCTTGACCTAGCACTCTTGTGTGGGGTCATTTACTGCACTGTTATAACTTGATATTACTTGTGAACCTCTGCTATCTCTGTAAAAAACAAACAAAAAAAAATCTTGCTTTTTTCCCACTTTTCTGAGAGTTAAAAAAGTTCAGTTACAGGCTTGCTGTTCCTGAACTGTTTGAAAGTTTCTGTGAGGCCATTTTTGCTTGGGCTGGAGGAGGGTCTCTGTTGATCAGTGGCAGTGACTAACATTGAGCAGCTTCCTGCCCCCGTAGAGGTGGTTACTGACTTGAAACTGTAGTTTTATTGGCCACTAGGGTCATTTCCATAACTCCTTCATCTTCCTCTCTTAAAACCCAGTTGCCTCATGGTTTGGGCGTCTTTTCAGGCTTGTTGGCTGTTGGTGAAGCACCCTCCAAGAGGAAAAACGCTGAGAAGAAGGGAGCCACTTTTGAGATTTTAAGTATTTTTCTCTGTTTATTTGCTAAGTTTTTCTGCATAGCTGCCTAGCTTGAGCATTTTCTGGCTTGTTAAACTTGATTTCTGTATTAGTAGCTGTATTTAGAGCACAACCAAAAGCTGTTTGCTGAAATTCCTGTTTGCACTTAATTTTAAATCGTTTTTCTTAAAACTTGCATATTTTCTGTCCTTGACCTAGCACTCTTGTGTGGGGTCATTTACTGCACTGTTATAACTTGATATTACTTGTGAACCTCTGCTATCTCTGTAAAAAACAAAAACAAAAAAAAATCTTGCTTTTTTCCCACTTTTCTGAGAGTTAAAAAAGTTCAGTTACAGGCTTGCTGTTCCTGAACTGTTTGAAAGTTTCTGTGAGGCCATTTTTGCTTGGGCTGGAGGAGGGTCTCTCTGTTGATCAGTGGCAGTGACTAACATTGAGCAGCTTCCCTGCCACGTAGAGGTGGTTACTGACTTGAAACTGTAGTTTTATTGGCCACTAGGGGTCATTTCCATAACTCCTTCATCTTCCTCTCTTAAAACCCAGTTGCCTCATGGTTTGGGCATCTTTTCAAGCTTGTTGGCTGTTGGTGAAGCACCTCCAAGAGGAAAAACGATGAGAGAAGAAGGGAGCCACTTTGAGATTTTAAGTATTTTTTCTCTGTTTATTTGCTAAGTTTTTCTGCATAGCTGCCTAGCTTGAGCATTTTCTGGCTTGTTAAACTTGATTTCTGTATTAGTAGCTGTATTTAGAGCACAACCAAAAGCTGTTTGCTGAAATTCCTGTTTGCACTTAATTTTAAATCGTTTTTTTCTTAAAACTTGCATATTTTCTGTCCTTGACCTAGCACTCTTGTGTGGGGTCATTTACTGCACTGTTATAACTTGATATTACTTGTGAACCTCTGCTATCTCTGTAAAAAAAAAAAAAAAAAATCTTGCTTTTTTCCCCACTTTTCTGAGAGTTAAAAAAGTTCAGTTACAGGCTTGCTCTTCCTGAACTGTTTGAAAGTTTCTGTGAGGCCATTTTTGCTTGGGCTGGAGGAGGGTCTCTGTTGATCAGTGGCAGTGACTAACATTGAGCAGCTTCCTGCCCCCGAGAGGTGGTTACTGACTTGAAACTGTAGTTTTATTGGCCACTAGGGTCATTTCCATAACTCCTTCATCTTCCTCTCTTAAAACCCAGTTGCCTCATGGTTTGGGCGTCTTTTCAGGCTTGTTGGCTGTTGGTGAAGCACCCTCCAAGAGGAAAAAACGCTGAGAGAAGAAGGAGCCACTTTTGAGATTTTAAGTATTTTTCTCTGTTTATTTGCTAAGTTTTTCTGCATAGCTGCCTAGCTTGAGCATTTTCTGGCTTGTTAAACTTGATTTCTGTATTAGTAGCTGTATTTAGAGCACAACCAAAAGCTGTTTGCTGAAATTCCTGTTTGCACTTAATTTTAAATCGTTTTTTCTTAAAACTTGCATATTTTCTGTCCTTGACCTAGCACTCTTGTGTGGGGTCATTTACTGCACTGTTATAACTTGATATTACTTGTGAACCTCTGCTATCTCTGTAAAAACAAAAACAAAAAAAAAAATCTTGCTTTTTTCCCACTTTTCTGAGAGTTAAAAAAGTTCAGTTACAGGCTTGCTGTTCCTGAACTGTTTGAAAGTTTCTGTGAGGCCATTTTGCTTGGGCTGGAGGAGGGTCTCTGTTGATCAGTGGCAGTGACTAACATTGAGCAGCTTCCCTGCCCCCGTAGAGGTGGTTACTGACTTGAAACTGTAGTTTTATTGGCCACTAGGGGTCATTTCCATAACTCCTTCATCTTCCTCTCTTAAAACCCAGTTGCCTCATGGTTTGGGCATCTTTTCAGGCTTGTTGGCTGTTGGTGAAGCACCCTCCAAGAGGAAAAAACGCTGAGAGAAGAAGGGAGCCACTTTTGAGATTTTAAGTATTTTTTCTCTGTTTATTTGCTAAGTTTTTCTGCATAGCTGCCTAGCTTGAGCATTTTCTGGCTTGTTAAACTTGATTTCTGTATTAGTAGCTGTATTTAGAGCACAACCAAAAGCTGTTTGCTGAAATTCCTGTTTGCACTTAATTTTAAATCGTTTTTTCTTAAAACTTGCATATTTTCTGTCCTTGACCTAGCACTCTTGTGTGGGGTCATTTACTGCACTGTTATAACTTGATATTACTTGTGAACCTCTGCTATCTCTGTAAAAAACAAAAACAAAAAAATCTTGCTTTTTCCCACTTTTCTGAGAGTTAAAAGTTTAGTTACAGGCTTGCTGTTCCTGAACTGTTTGAAAGTTTCTGTGAGGCCATTTTGCTTGGGCTGGAGGAGGGTCTCTGTTGATCAGTGGCAGTGACTAACATTGAGCAGCTTCCTGCCCCGTAGAGGTGGTTACTGACTTGAAACTGTAGTTTTATTGGCCACTAGGGTCATTTCCATAACTCCTTCATCTTCCTCTCTTAAAACCCAGTTGCCTCATGGTTTGGGCATCTTTTCAGGCTTGTTGGCTGTTGGTGAAGCACCCTCCAAGAGGAAAAAACGCTGAGAGAAGAAGGAGCCACTTTGAGATTTTAAGTATTTTTTCTCTGTTTATTTGCTAAGTTTTTCTGCATAGCTGCCTAGCTTGAGCATTTTCTGGCTTGTTAAACTTGATTTCTGTATTAGTAGCTGTATTTAGAGCACAACTAAAAGCTGTTTGCTGAAATTCCTGTTTGCACTTAATTTTAAATCGTTTTTTTCTTAAAACTTGCATATTTTCTGTCCTTGACCTAGCACTCTTGTGTGGGGTCATTTACTGCACTGTTATAACTTGATATTACTTGTGAACCTCTGCTATCTCTGTAAAAAAACAAAAACAAAAATCTTGCTTTTTTCCCACTTTTCTGAGAGTTAAAAAAGTTCAGTTACAGGCTTGCTGTTCCTGAACTGTTTGAAAGTTTCTGTGAGGCCATTTTTGCTTGGGCTGGAGGAGGGTCTCTGTTGATCAGTGGCAGTGACTAACATTGAGCAGCTTCCCTGCCCCCCGTAGAGGTGGTTACTGACTTGAAACTGTAGTTTTATTGGCCACTAGGGGTAATTTCCATAACTCCTTCATCTTCCTCTCTTAAAACCCAGTTGCCTCATGGTTTGGGCGTCTTTTCAGGCTTGTTGGCTGTTGGTGAAGCACCCTCCAAGAGGAAAAAACGATGAGAGAAGAAGGGAGCCACTTTTGAGATTTTAAGTATTTTTTCTCTGTTTATTTGCTATGTTTTTCTGCATAGCTGCCTAGCTTGAGCATTTTCTGGCTTGTTAAACTTGATTTCTGTATTAGTAGCTGTATTTAGAGCACAACCAAAAACTGTTTGCTGAAATTCCTGTTTGCACTTAATTTTAAATCGTTTTTTTCTTAAAACTTGCATATTTTCTGTCCTTGACCTAGCACTCTTGTGTGGGGTCATTTACTGCACTGTTATAACTTGATATTACTTGTGAACCTCTGCTATCTCTGTAAAAACAAAACAAAAAAAAAAATCTTGCTTTTTCCCACTTTTCTGAGAGTTAAAAGTTCAGTTACAGGCTTGCTGTTCCTGAACTGTTTGAAAGTTTCTGTGAGGCCATTTTGCTTGGGCTGGAGGAGGGTCTCTGTTGATCAGTGGCAGTGACTAACATTGAGCAGCTTCCTGCCCCCGTAGAGGTGGTTACTGACTTGAAACTGTAGTTTTATTGGCCACTAGGGGTCATTTCCATAACTCCTTCATCTTCCTCTCTTAAAACCCAGTTGCCTCATGGTTTGGGCATCTTTTCAGGCTTGTTGGCTGTTGGTGAAGCACCCTCCAAGAGGAAAAACGCTGAGAGAAGAAGGGAGCCACTTTTGAGATTTTAAGTATTTTTCTGTTTATTTGCTAAGTTTTTCTGCATACCTGCCTAGCTTGAGCATTTTCTGGCTTGTTAAACTTGATTTCTGTATTAGTAGCTGTATTTAGAGCACAACCAAAAGCTGTTTGCTGAAATTCCTGTTTGCACTTAATTTTAAATCGTTTTTTTCTTAAAACTTGCATATTTTCTGTCCTTGACCTAGCACTCTTGTGTGGGGTCATTTACTGCACTGTTATAACTTGATATTACTTGTGAACCTCTGCTATCTCTGTAAAAAAAAAACAAAAAAAAATCTTGCTTTTTTCCCACTTTTCTGAGAGTTAAAAAAAGTTCAGTTACAGGCTTGCTGTTCCTGAACTGTTTGAAAGTTTCTGTGAGGCCACTTTTGCTTGGGCTGGAGGAGGGTCTCTGTTGATCAGTGGCAGTGACTAACATTGAGCAGCTTCCCTGCCCCCCGTAGAGGTGGTTACTGACTTGAAACTGTAGTTTTATTGGCCACTAGGGGTCATTTCCATAACTCCTTCATCTTCCTCTCTTAAAACCCAGTTGCCTCATGGTTTGGGCGTCTTTTCAGGCTTGTTGGCTGTTGGTGAAGCACCCTCCAAGAGGAAAAAACGCTGAGAGAAGAAGGGAGCCACTTTTGAGATTTTAAGTATTTTTTCTCTGTTTATTTGCTAAGTTTTTCTGCATAGCTGCCTAGCTTGAGCATTTTCTGGCTTGTTAAACTTGATTTCAGTATTAGTAGCTGTATTTAGAGCACAACTAAAAGCTGTTTGCTGAAATTCCTGTTTGCACTTAATTTTAAATCGTTTTTTTCTTAAAACTTGCATATTTTCTGTCCTTGACCTAGCACTCTTGTTTGGGGTCATTTACTGCACTGTTATAACTTGATATTACTTGTGAACTTCTGCTATCTCTGTAAAAAACAAAAACAAAAAAAATCTTGCTTTTTTCCCACTTTTCTGAGAGTTAAAAAAGTTCAGTTACAGGCTTGCTGTTCCTGAACTGTTTGAAAGTTTCTGTGAGGCCATTTTTGCTTGGGCTGGAGGAGGGTCTCTCTGTTGATCAGTGGCAGTGACTAACATTGAGCAGCTTCCCTGCCCCCCGTAGAGGTGGTTACTGACTTGAAACTGTAGTTTTATTGGCCACTAGGGTCATTTCCATAACTCCTTCATCTTCCTCTCTTAAAACCCAGTTGCCTCATGGTTTGGGCGTCTTTTCAGGCTTGTTGGCTGTTGGTGAAGCACCCTCCAAGAGGAAAAACGATGAGAGAAGAAGGAGCCACTTTTGAGATTTTAAGTATTTTTTCTCTGTTTATTTGCTAAGTTTTTCTGCATAGCTGCCTAGCTTGAGCATTTTCTGGCTTGTTAAACTTGATTTCTGTATTAGTAGCTGTATTTAGAGCACAACCAAAAGCTGTTTGCTGAAATTCCTGTTTGCACTTAATTTTAAATCGTTTTTTCTTAAAACTTGCATATTTTCTGTCCTTGACCTAGCACTCTTGTGTGGGGTCATTTACTGCACTGTTATAACTTGATATTACTTGTGAACCTCTGCTATCTCTGTAAAAAACAAAAAAAAATCTTGCTTTTTTCCCACTTTTCTGAGAGTTAAAAAAGTTCAGTTACAGGCTTGCTGTTCCTGAACTGTTTGAAAGTTTCTGTGAGGCCATTTTTGCTTGGGCTGGAGGAGGGTCTCTGTTGATCAGTGGCAGTGACTAACATTGAGCAGCTTCCCTGCCCCCGTGAGGTGGTTACTGACTTGAAACTGTAGTTTTATTGGCCACTAGGGTCATTTCCATAACTCCTTCATCTTCCTCTCTTAAAAGCAGTTGCCTCGTGGTTTGGGCATCTTTTCAGGCTTGTTGGCTGTTGGTGAAGCACCCTCCAAGAGGAAAAAACGCTGAGAGAAGAAGGGAGCCACTTTTGAGATTTTAAGTATTTTTCTCTGTTTATTTGCTAAGTTTTTCTGCATAGCTGCCTAGCTTGAGCATTTTCTGGCTTGTTAAACTTGATTTCTGTATTAGTAGCTGTATTTAGAGCACAACCAAAAGCTGTTTGCTGAAATTCCTGTTTGCACTTAATTTTAAATCGTTTTCTTCTTAAAACTTGCATATTTTCTGTCCTTGACCTAGCACTTTTGTGTGGGGTCATTTACTGCACTGTTATAACTTGATATTACTTGTGAACCTCTGCTATCTCTGCAAAAACAAACAAAAAAAATCTTGCTTTTTTCCCACTTTTCTGAGAGTTAAAAAACTTCAGTTACAGGCTTGCTGTTCCTGAACTGTTTGAAAGTTTCTGTGAGGCCATTATTGCTTGGGCTGGAGGAGGGTCTCTCTGTTGATCAGTGGCAGTGACTAACATTGACCAGCTTCCCTGCCCCCGTAGAGGTGGTTACTGACTTGAAACTGTAGTTTTATTGGCCACTAGGGGTCATTTCCATAACTCCTTCATCTTCCTCTCTTAAAACCCAGTTGCCTCGTGGTTTGGGTGTCTTCTCAGGCTGGTTCGCTGTCGGTGAAGCACCTCCAAGAGGAAAAAATGCTGAGAGAAGAAGGGAGCCACTTTTGAGATTTTAAGTATTTTTCTATGTTTATTTGCTAAGTTTTTTGCATAAGTTTTTCTGCCTAGCTGCTTGAGCATTTTCTGGCTTGTTAAACTTGATTTCTGTATTAGTAGCTGTATTTAGAGCACAACCAAAAGCTGTTTGCTGAAATTCCTGTTTGCACTTAATTTTAAATCGTTTTGTTCTTAAAACTTGCATATTTTCTGTCCTTGACCTAGCACTCTTGTGTGGGGGCATTTACTGCACTGTTATAACTTGATATTACTTGTGAACCTCTGCTATCTCTGTAAAAACAAAACAAAAAAAATCTTGCTTTTTCCCACTTTTCTGAGAGTTAAAAAGTTCAGTCACAGGCTTGCTGTTCCTGAACTGTTTGAAAGTTTCTGTGAGGCCATTTTTGCTTGGGCTGGAGGAGGGTCACTCTGTTGATCAGTGGCAGTGACTAACATTGAGCAGCTTCCTGCCCCCAGAGGTGGTTACTGACTTGAAACTGTAGTTTTATTGGCCACTAGGGGTCATTCTAACTCCTTCATCTTCCTCTCTTAAACCCAGTTGCCTCGTGGTTTGGGCATCTTTTCAGGCTTGTTGGCTGTTGGTGAAGCACCTCCAAGAGAAAAAACACTGAGAGAAGAAGGGAGCCACTTTTGAGATTTTAAGTATTTTTTCTCTGTTTATTTGCTAAGTTTTTCTGCATAGCTGCCTAGCTTGAGAATTTTCTGGCTTGTTAAACTTGATTTCTGTATTAGTAGCTGTATTTAGAGCACAACCAAAAGCTGTTTGCTGAAATTCCTGTTTGCACTTAATTTTAAATCGTTTTTTTCTTAAAACTTGCATATTTTCTGTCCTTGACCTAGCACTCTTGTGTGGGGTCATTTGCTGCACTGTTATAACTTGATATTACTTGTGAACTTCTGCTATCTCTTTAAAAAACAAAAACAAAAAAAAAAAATCTTGCTTTTTTCCCACTTTTCTGAGAGTTAAAAAAGTTCTGTTACAGGCTTGCTGTTCCTGAACTGTTTCAAAGTTTCTGTGAGGCCATTTTTGCTTGGGCTGGAGGAGGGTCTCTCTGTTGATCAGTGGCAGTGACTAACATTGAGCAGCTTCCCTGCCCCCCATAGAGGTGGTTACTGACTTGAAACTGTAGTTTTATTGGCCACTAGGGGTCATTTCCATAACTCCTTCATCTTCCTCTCTTAAAACCCAGTTGCCTCATGGTTTGGGCGTCTTTTCAGGCTTGTTGGCTGTTGGTGAAGCACCCTCCAAGAGGAGAAAATGCTGAGAGAATAAGGGAGCCACTTTTGAGATTTTAAGTATTTTTTCTCTGTTTATTTGCTAAGTTTTTCTGCATAGCTGCCTAGCTTGAGCATTTTCTGGCTTGTTAAACTTGATTTCTGTATTAGTAGCTGTATTTAGAGCACAACCAAAAGCTGTTTGCTGAAATTCCTGTTTGCACTTAATTTTAAATCGTTTTTTTCTTAAAACTTGCATATTTTCTGTCCTTGACCTAGCACTCTTGTGTGGGGTCATTTACTGCACTGTTATAACTTGATATTACTTGTGAACCTCTGCTATCTCTGTAAAAACAAAACAAAAAAAAATCTTGCTTTTTCCCACTTTTCTGAGAGTTAAAAAGTTCAGTTACAGGCTTGCTGTTCCTGAACTGTTTGAAAGTTTCTGTGAGGCCATTTTGCTTGGGCTGGAGAAGGGTCTCTCTGTTGATCAGTGGCAGTGACTAACATTGAGCAGCTTTCCTGCCCCCCGGTAGAGGTGGTTACTGACTTGAAACTGTAGTTTTATTTTCCTTTTTGGGTCTATTCCTGCTTCTTTCCAGCCCCTGCTATCAAGCACGCTTTAACGCGTGCTTTTAGCGGAGTTGCCACTAGAGCAGCATCGGCAGCCGGTTAAACAAGGTTAAACTCTTTCTGGCTCCAGAAAGTCTGTTCTTCAATTTTTCCCTTTAGAACTGCTCTGTTAGGAACCTAAACAGTTTACACCTACACTAAAAAGTGCAGCACTTGTTCCAAATAGCTTTTTCTTCTCAAAAAGCTCAGCACTTGTCTTATAAGCATATCCCTTGTCTTATAAGCATTCTCTTTGCAGGTCAAGCACTCCTATATTATACAAATCTCTCACTAGCAAACCCCCCCAGGAGTGCCCACTTCCCTGCTAAGCCCACTACTTTTCTGTCTCATACCAACTCATAATTCTTTCTAGCATGTCAAAGGGTCAGATGCTGGCGTCCTCTCCTGCCCAGTTGGTGAATCTGGGAATTCTGAGACAATGTTACAATTGTCTCATGTACACGGGCAACCCTCTCCTCCTCCCACATAACACTAACACTTGTGAGAGATGCAGCTATTTAGCCAGACTGGAGGCTGAGCTCTCAACTCAGGACTGGCAAGACCAGGCAGGAGGAGAAGGCAACTACACACACCACAATACCAGTCTCACATAACTCAACCACACCACTGAATCAAACACATAAACACACTAAGACATACTCGGAGGCTCTGAGTAAAAATTTACCTAAACAGCAGAGGCCTCCAAAGCAGACACCCAAGCAACTGCAAACTCAATACACCACACAAACAACACATAAACAACAAAATCAGTGTGCAAAGCAGTCACTGCCCTTAAGGCCAAATACAACACCAAACATACTTGTCATAGGTGACTCCATAGTCAGACACACTGACGTCCCGCCACCAGACTGAGTAAGGAGAAGGTCACAGTAAGCTGCCTGTTGGGCGCTAGAACTGCCACATAACACAAGCACTCAGGTCTCTCAACAGCAGGTACAAGTAATGACTCAGTCATTGTCCACGCTGGTGTCAACGACCTGAGACGTACCTCCTTGGACTACATGAAAAGAGACATTGAGGAGCTCTCTGATTATGTAGCCCAGGCAGGTATGACCCTGACCTTGAGCTGTATCCTACCTTCACCTAAAATGATGCCACAATACAGTGATAAGATGATCAGCTTTAATAATTGGCTTAAATTCTGGTGTCATTCAAAGGGGATCCAATGTCTGTCTGCCTGGGATGACATGCTGGACAAGCCACGCTGCTTCATAAGGGACGGCTTGCACCTGTCACCCCTAGGCTTCCGGATATTGGCAAAGGCTCTTGCCACCCCATAGTGCCTTTTTAGGCAAGGCTCAAATTCTAAACCTACCACCCTAGAACACAAAAAAGTAAAAAAAACTAAGGGTAATGCTGCTCAATGCCAGAAGTCTCAATCTCAAGATGCACGCACTCGAGGCCCTTCTCAGTATGGAGAACATCGATGTCTGTGCTGTGACAGAAACCTGGTTCAAGGCTCCTGAGAGCACCCCAGCACTAGCAGGTTTCACCTCATATCATGCTCCGCCCCAAAATCGGACAACACCAAAAAAGGAGTGGGGGTGTCCATATTTATAAAGGACACCCACACTCAAGGTTGGTGGCAACGCACGATGCATCGGAGACCATCCAGGTACAATTAACCATAGGCAAGACTGCTCTGCAATTTGTAGCATGTTACAGGCCACCCTCTCAAACTCAGGAACCTCACATGGCCTTCCTCCTGAAAACAATGGAGGGGATAAATGTATCTCCAAACACCATCATACTAGGTGACTTCAACTACCCTAATATAGACTGGGAACACTACTCAAGCCCAAACACTCTAGCCCAAAGGTTCCTGGAGTTCATAAACTCAAATGCCATGGAACAACTAGTCACCATCCCCACAAGAGGAGAAAACATACTTCATCTCATCATCACGAACATGGGATCAAAATGTTCAACACCGGAAGTATACCCTCACTGGTGAGATCAGATCATAAACTAATCTCGCTGGAGGTCCTCATCCCGCCCCCACCTGAAATAAAAAAGACCACAGTGAAAAACTTCTCAAAAGCCGACTTCACACTTCTAAAAACTAATGTGGTCTCCTTTAAGGCCCCTGAGCCAGTGGTAAACATTACTCAAACCGCTGAATCACTTACAAATGCCTTCTACCAGCACCTACAGGACTGCATGGATCAGGCAATCCCAAACAAAACTAAGACTCTTTGTACCAAAGGCAAGCGTCCAGTCTGGTGGACCCCAGCCATAAACAAGCTCTACAACAAAAGGAGGAAGCTACTACAAGATAGAGCAAAATCCTTGAAAGGTAAGACACCTTTGATCATTATAAGTAAAAAACTAAGAGCTCTCATAAAATCATCCAAGGCAAATTTTGAGAGAAAAATCACCAAGGACTCAAAAGACAATCATAAGGCCTTCTTTAGCTATGTTAGAAACCTAGGAGGAAACTCCCAGATATGCTCAGAATTAGTTCAAAATGATGTGAAGATTACTGAACCTACACACATTGCCAACATACTGGCTGACAGGTTCAGTGCAAACTTCTCCCCCCCAAAAGGAGAGATATCTATACCAGAGGATTGTAGCCCCCCCAAACATCAACAACACCCAGGTGAGAACTGCTCTCTTCAAAGCAAAAAACACAGCATCCATGGGACCGGATGGTGTTCCCGGCTGTGTGCTCCACGAACTCAATGAGGAATTAAACCCACAGTTAGGACAGCTGTTTAATCTTAACCTCACCTCAGGATACGTACCCAAGGAGTGGCGCACGGCGACTGTGGTCCCACTTCACAAGGGCGGTGCCTCCACCGACCCTGGAAATTACCGTCCCATTAGCTTGACAAGCCTTATCTGCAAAGCCATGGAGAGGATCATAATGGAACTCATAAATAAAGACATAGGGAACTTGCAGACTTTGGATCCAACCCAGTTTGGCTTTGTCAAAGGCAGATCATGCCTTTTAAACTTGGTTGACTTTTTCGAGACAGTCACCAAGGCCATTGATGAGGGAAAGGCAGTCCATACAGCCTACCTTGACCTGGCAAAGGCCTTCACACAATACCCCACTCAGGTATCATCGAAAAACTCATCAGCTTGAATGTAAACCCATACATCACAAGATGGGTTGCAAACTGGCTAAGTGACAGAACCCACAGGGTCAGAGTTGCTGGAGCCATGTCAGACTCAAAGCCTGTCACAAGTGGTGTCCCACAGGGATCAGTCCTGGGTCCACTCTTGTTCAGCATCTACTTTTCTGAAGTACAAGCAAACACAGGAGGGTTATGGCTGACAAAGTTTGCAGATGACTGCAAACTGGGCGCCATAGTCGAAAACACATCTGACACAGATATCCTTCAGAAGGGCCTCACAGAAACGGATAACTGGTGCCAGAGCCATGGCCTAAAGTTAAATGCCAAGAAATGCATAGTCATACTTCTCGAAAAACAAGGTTACCCCTAGCTACCATATAGGTGGCAATCCACTGAGCACAGAAGAAGTCATCAGGGATCTGGGGACCCAGGTTGACAGTAGCCTTTCGCTTTGACACTCATGTTGCTAAAGTAGTTAGGAAAACCTTCTACATTGCCCACCTGATCATGAAGGGATTCACATCTAGATCAAGGGAGGTCATCGTCCCCTGTACTCATCACTCATTAGACCTATGATTGAGTACAATGCCCCATTCGAATGTATCTGACCGACACCTGCAGCAGCTGGAAAGGCCCCAAAAGTTCCTCACCAAAAAGGATAAAGGGTCTCAAAAATATGTCTTATGCTGCCCGACTGAAAGAACTCCAGCTCTATTCAGTCTCATACCGCTTGCTCAGAGGAGACCTGTGCCTGACATATAAGGCCATGTCAAACCCTGATTTGATGAATATGCTTCACCTCAAAAAATCTAGATCCCTCAGAACCACAAGGGCGGGAGACTTAAACCTTGACACGGTTATTAATAGAACGTGCTGGAGGGACAGATTCATCACCCAGAGACTCCCTATGCTGTGGAACAAAATCTCGGTACATGTGAGGCAGAGCACCTCGCTGGCCTTGTTCAAGAGGAATCTTGACCAATGGATGGGGATCGCAGATATACCCTAGAGATTACTTCAGTGTCACTGCTTGACAGAGGCACAGCAAAATAATAGGCATAGTTTTATTCAAACTAAAGGGGTGGCGAAAGCCAAATAACTATGGGCTAGGCTTATAAATGCCCTTGGGCAGATAGCCTAGTACGAACCTATGAACCTATAAACAGTAAGGCACCTAAACCCCGTGATAGCATTAGTATTCGTTTTGGACATGGGCAACGATCTCCCATGTTCCTCTTAAATAAGAGCAACATGTGATGCACTCTGGATTAAGGAATCTTACTAATCTGAAGCTGTCTAGTTCATTAAAACCTTAAAGCCATTAACCTAGTAACAACCCTCACTCCTGAAATTGGTGCCAGTCCTCCCACCAGTAAGAACCCAACACTACCCCTAAGCAAATATCAAACTCTGCTATAACTTGCCCTCAACATATCGTAACTTCCCTTGGCCTTACACTACCCAGCTGCACCAACCTTGAAATGCCTTAATGAGTACAAAACAAACACTAGTTAACATACCATCTATCAGACATCAACCCAGCCTCCCCCAGCAGAATAACTTACCTCCAAATACAAGTGCATAATAACCATAAATAAAACAAATATAGATAAACTGACTTTTAACGGCCCTAGCTCCAGTAGCTTAGCGACTTCCTATGCCTGTAATTACTGGGCATCCACCCCACCTGTAGAAAACCTCTAGACCCCCCCATAACAGATCCACAACCCTGCTTTACCCAGCCCCCAACATACTCCTTTACCTGTCGATACACTACCCAGACTGCACCAAGTTTGACATATCTTCCTAAACTGCAAATAAAATAAAATTCTCTGTGACCCCTTTCTATACAACTCCAACAATCAGAACATCCAGCCCCTCAACATCAACTACCTTAACTATTTCCTGCAGGACAGCGATTGTTTACATTATACTCCCCCAATCAAGCACATTTATGCATCATTCCATCAATGACAACAGCCACTGGTACCTGCACTGTCACACCCCTAGTCCTACCTTACCTTGACCCAAACATGCCTCCTTACATAACCCTCTATGCACCACTCCAGCACCAAAATCCATAATCCCATTATACACTAGTCCAACCATCAAAATCCACATAAAGCATCCATTACCTTTCCTGAAAACTCTTGACCTAGTTCCTGAAAACTTGCCTATGACCAGTAATAAAATACTCTACATGCCTAACCTTAAACACTCAAAAATCCATTCATTACCAAATGACAACCTAGACTAGAACCCAAGTCACACCATTCAGAACCTCAAACCCCCCTCCCAATCACTTCTTCCTAGCAACCATCCTAGTTAGAATACCCAGACTACTAACCATCTTTACCACTGCTTGTCCCTGGCCTTCCCCTTGAAGGCTCTCTTCTCTTTTGTTACCTACCTACCTCTTCCTAACTTGCCCCCCATACCAATGCAATAATCAGCTCCCACACTACTTGAACGCAGTGCCCTAACATGCCTTAACAAGATGATTACTGAGACCCTCATTGTACCCCATTCCAGTGGCATGAACATCCATCCTCTACAAAGCATCACCTTTCAGATCCACTTTCCGAGACAGATGAAGTCTTCTGTACCTCAGCAATCTGCAAAGAAAAGAAAAACAATAAATTCTATGTGCACACATACATGAAGTACTTAACCTGGAGGCACTGACAAGGACACCTGCCACCCCCATCAAGTGTGTGCCAAAATCTGTACCAAGTATGGGGCCAGCACCCCCTTTTTTTATTTTAATGTTATAAATCATATCCCCTTGGGAAAGAGTGGTAGGTTCTACCCGCAGAGTCAGAGCCGAATGTGACTAGCTTATAATCACCCCAGAGCCAGTAACCTAGTAACTTCCTATGATACTAAGATTGCTGTGACTTCCACCCACTTACCAGAAGCCCATCCACAGTGACGTGCCTTAATGAGCACTAAATAAAATGACACAAATACAGAGTATGAAACCCTGATGAAAATAAGATGCCTAGAGTTACCACTGATAACCTGCGAAATAAACAGAATCATCAAAAGCCTATTCACAAAAAAATATCATCCTTTAATCATCCAATGAGCTTCCTCGATAAACTTGTTAACCCATCATCAAGACAGAGAATATTAAAACAGACCATAGTTGTGCTGACACTGCCGATTACAAAACCCGGACCACCAAAGCCGCTCAGCGACTCTGCCAATGTCCCTCTTGGAAAGGGTGACCTTCACCTATCTCACCTTGGATGAAGACACCATATGTTGCACTCCAGACGAACAAAGGATTACAGACCTATCGTGTACCCAACTACCACCCGCTTCTATTCCCCAGGAGCAACCATGACTCACAGCCCATGAAACTTGCTGACACATGGTGCAATAAGCACAGAACCAGAGCAAAAGAAAATACCCTCATTCATGTAATCATCCTCACCCTTGCAGCGACCTTCAGCTCTGCTATCTGTTTACTGACTCCTGCCCTATCACAATACCTTCAGCACCATCTACATTTTTTTTTGTATGAATTCCCATCTGTAATGTGCCCTTAATGCGGTTAGAATACCACACTGTCTCCTCATGAACTCTATGAAGGGTGCGCAGTCTGCAACATAACTGTCTGTCATCATCCTCCAACCTCAATCGTAGGAACTCAAAGGCTGCTCTACAAACTCCATCAACACTCACCATAGAAAACATCACCACTATAGGTGCACCCATTCACCATACATTCTGCCCATTTCAAATGGCCAACATGACAGAACCATGAAGAACAGGAGTCAGCACTCCTAGGAAATGCAATCTGCCTATTCAACCAAACAATATAAACCTAGCTCATGATGCGAACAGCCGATATTGCCCTGGCAGACTCCAAGTCAAGCCCACTATGCAAATCCCTCCCAGAGCCACAAAACAATGCCTCCAGCAAGACCCAGCCAGTCAGTCATGCCCCCCTTTGTTCCTTCTTCCCTTTTGGAAGGAAAAGTGCTCAGCCCAACTGACAATGGCCCCGCCTAAAACCACATCCACAATGGAACCTCCCTTTCCGCCAAATGTAACAATCACTACTCTTATGGCTTATAATTTGCCAGCACAACAGGATTTGCTTTAATACACCCACTGAAAGATTTGAAGTCCAAAACTCAAATGTACTTCACTGCCCAGTGCCTAGCTTTCAACCTTCCATTTCCAAAATGAGGAACACTAGCATTTGGAATTTCGAACAGATAGGAAAAATGAGTAACACATACTAATGGCTTACTAACAACTTCAGCTAGGAAGGTCATAGGATGGTTAAAATTTACTGGTTTTACTTCTAAAAAGGATTGCTTAATGAATTAATACAAGCTGCAACAATCCCAAAGGTTTTTAATTTTACTGTTGCTCCTGCCCATCACTCCTGCAGCTTCCGGATCCCCCCTTGCACTACCACAGCCCTCAAAGCAATCAAACCAACCTTGGGGAAACATTCCATCCCCACATACTGCCATGCCACCACTAATGACCACAAAACAAGAAGCAACTGACAAGCAACAATGGATGCACTTGGCAGTGCAATCATCAATGCTTAAGAACACAGACATCACCTCAGCCATGCTGCCACATCTCCCCCCAACCCATCCGCCCAACAAGTAAACACTCAAGGTTCCCCCATCTGTCTTTATATATATATATATATATATATATATATATATATATATATATATATATATATATATATATATATATATATATATATATTTTATATATATATATATATATATATATATATATATATATATATATATATATATATATATATATAGATATATATATATATATATATATATATATATATATATATATATATATATATATATGTATATTTATTTGTAAAATGCAAGAAAGGCCAACTCAGAGCCAAACCACGATCCTCCACACAAGGAATAATTTAGTTCTTTATTTTCTGACGTTTGCAACCAGATATGCATACTTCACCACTCATACCCAAATTACTGGTGTGGCTTATGCTTCTTACTCAATATATCTTCCAGTAACCCTGTAAAGTATAAAACAAAAACTACGAACAGGCAAATAAACTGATAAAAAGTAAGAAATGAGTGCAATAGCAGCAGAACAATTTATTTAACAAATAAATAAAATATTTTAAAGCACTTTTTCGTCAGCATTAATAGCTGACTTCCTCAGAAGTATCAGTAAGTAAACTGCGGCAAAACATTTAAAAGTTTCAAATTAAGTGCCAGTTATTACATAGGATGCTGAACAACCTTCACAATGAAATTAAAGGAACATACTCAATTCATTAACATATCGTTAGGGCTATAAAGTACCTAACGATAACACATAAAGAACTTATTGTTAAAAAATTATATTCTAAAAACATCAATATTGTTGAACTGATTAATCAAGTATAAATTTATAACATATAATACCCAAAGAAATATATACTCATGGGTATATATTTATAACAAATGGCCATTAAGTAACCAATAACTAAAACAACAGCATAAGGCCAAGACAAACTCTACTGAGAACATTGTTGTGATCATTAAAAAATAAATAATAATGAGTATAGTCAATAAAAAAATATATTACCAAAACTAATGACTTAAAATTCATCTCTCAAGACTGTTCAATTTTAAAAGACTTGAGACTGAACACGAGTCATTAATTCCTGGGTAGCTGTACGCATTTGACCTAACTTGCCAAATTAACTCAGCTTCTTCCAACTTAAGAGATCTAGGTCCCCCCCTATTATCACAACTAACCTGGTCAATTACTAAAAATTTAAATGTATGGTTATTAAAAACAGAAATATGTTTAGCTAGAGCATTATCAAGTTTAAACTTTTTCATAGCGTATAAGTGCTCCTATATTCTATCCCTAAGTCTCCTTTTGGACTTACCGATATAGAAGACGGGACATAATGTACATCTAGCTAAATAAATGACAAAGGTGGAATTGCAGGTAAATTTATATTTTAATTAATAAGAAGTGCCATTTAACTCGAAACAAGTTGATTCTTCCACATATCTACAATAATTACAGTTTTGGCACTTCAACATACCTGCATTACGAACTACTAAAGGTTTACTACCCTCCAAAACAGATTTTAAATTCTTCCCTTTCCTGAAAGCAACATTAGGTCTATTTCATAATTTCCCATAAATAGTGGGGTACATTTTAAACAATTCTCAATTCTTATTAATTATGTCAATACAAATGTTACTTCCCATACTAAATTTTGTAGTAAAATAAGTTATCTTAGTATTATCTTTACCAGTAGCTACAGTTTCCTCTGATCCATGTGTACTACTATCATTAAAGTTAGTCGCATAATCTGGGATGCCTAGGGCCATGATGTTACTGACTGGGAGTAAAGGTTGGTAAATATTCTGACTTCTTTTATCCATGACTTCCTGTATTAGGTTGTCCAAAAGGTCTTCAGGATAACCTTGTGATAAAAACATATTTTTGAGCACTACACATTCCTCAAAAAAGTCGTCATCCAAACAAACCATGCTAGCAGCTCTTACTAGTTGGCCTTTGAACACCGACTTTTTTTGGAAGAAGGGATGACAGCTAGTAAAGTGTAAAAAAGTATTTGAATAAGTTTTCTTACGAAATATCCTTGCAGCATAACAATTGTACTCATAGTTCTTACTTAAGAGTACATCAAGGTAAGCAATGCTATCAGTCCCAAATGAATGTGTGAACTCTAGAAAGTTAGTGGTATTATTAAAGTATTGTAAAACCAGTCGGTGTGGATTTAACCAAATTGGAGCAAACTGTCACAGTGGTCGCTATTGGATTGGAGTGGTCTGGCAAGAGTACACGCCAGAATGATTTACCAATGCGGGGCTCAATTCACTACAATCTCTCCACCACCGAGTCTAATGATGGATTAGTCCGGGAGCAACTTTTACCTGGTGTTGGAGGAGACCGCCAATCTGTCAGTTTGGATAATCGTATTTCTGGAAAGGCGGTCTGTTCTCTACATGATGGGGAGAACAATGATAAGCCCTTGCTGCCTTCAACATTACGTTCCAATATTGGGAATGAAGGTAATACTTTTAATGCAAGTCTACCTGTCTGGCTTAAAAATTGTTTCAATTTTTCTAAAGCACCTGGTTCTGGTGCTAGTTATAATAGCACTGTGCCTAGTGGCAATAATGTTCTAAATGGTGGGTTGAGCAGCATTAGTTCTAAATTAAAGACCTTCAATGCATGTCTATTTAAACTTAAGAAGTTGCAACTCAAAGTTGCTTATTTTACTGAGTGTCTTTCTTTGAAGATCGGCCCCAAAGGTTTAAGGCTTGCACCGTATCCAACCGGCCTAGAGGCCGGTTCAGTGTTTCACACTGATTTGGTTAACTTGTTTGACATCCAAGGACTGGAATTAATCGAATTAATAGTTAAACATTACAATTTGTGGATAGAGAAACGTTCCTTGTATATTTCTGATTTAGACAAAATGATCACTAATGACTTGGAGTTCAACAGATATAAATTTGAATATGAGCGCACTTTTGTCAGTATTGACGAACATATGTTAAAATTACAGTCCCAAAAAATAAAGAAACTTTTTAGAGACTTTGATGCTTACAAGCAAGGATTAGTTTATCCTAAACCCCCATTGGGCCAAACATGGAAAAAGGGCATTTTGTTCCTCTAACATCAGTGCTGCAACCAGTGGTGGTCAACACAGGCCTCCATCTCAAGAGTATGGTCCTATTAGTACTGGCTTGGCACAGCATAGCCCAGGTAATAATGACCTTAGTAATTATTTTGACGAGAATTTAAATGTGGGTGTAACAAGTGGTACACCATGGAGTGAGAGGTTAAGAAGTGGTCAACATAACCAAAATTCTTTAAATCAACATACAAATTTTCAGCAGCGCCCCTATATGGGGGCAAGACCAAAAACAAGGAACTTTCAACAACCACAAACAAACACGAAGTGGAGGAACAACAAACAAAACGACAAGAGCCACTACTAAGTGCCTTTCTTGATGTTCCTTCCCGTGATAAGAATAATGAAGACAATTTTGTCTCTTTGGATGTTGACACTATTGAAATACCTTTGTTAGATGACTACAATGTTGTCAATACTGACTATACATTAAAATCATCACATGTGGACGTTGTTAGTAATGAATCTGATGACTTCAAACTACACAATTTTAGTACCACTAAATTTGACACTGAGATGGTGGAATTTTTGGCTAAGGGTTTAACATTTGTCCCTTCTAAACCTTTAAACATTGTTGACACTATTTTAGATATTAAGCTCTTTACTAGGAAATTGAATTTTATTTTATTAATGGGAAACAATTCTGCTTATAGTGATCACGGACAGTTGCACATACCTAGTACTTACAACCCTCCACTTCATCCAGCTTTGGAATTATTTGAAAAATTTTGTGAGTTAGATATTAGGTATGCTAGTACTAACAGTGCACCACATAATACAACCCCCAATTTGCAAATGGCAGAAGTTGAGTATTTACAGTTTTTCAAATCTCAAAACCTTAGGTTTTGTAAGCCAGACAAGGGTGGGGGGGGTTGGTTGTATTCAGTACTGTCGATTATCAGACCCATATGGATGAAGTATTACACTCTGACACATACGAACTTAGTTCAAGATCAGAAGTCAATAGGGCTTATAAGTTAATGAAGGACTGTATTGAGGAGTTATATATTGAAAGTAGAATAGACCAAAAAATGTATGGTTACCTAACTACATCATTTCCAAGATACCCATGCATTTTTGGAATTCCAAAAATACACAAGTGTATTGACAATCCTCCACTTAGATTGTTGGTTGATAGCAGGGGGTCACCTACTTATTCTTGTGCTAAAGTAGTGGATAGTATACTTCAAAAATATGTAGTAAAGGAAGCCCAGATATGTAAAGACTCATGGACATTCCTTGAGAATATAAGAGCTGTCAACTACAACCCTCACACTAATTTTTTGACTATAGATGTGAGAGATCTGTATAGTAGTATACCACACAACATTGCACTTGAATGGGTGACCCTTGCTTTAAAGAAACACAACGCTCCTGACAGGGAAATTTACCTTGTATCTGTACTTAGTGATCTTGTCCTTCCTTATAACTTTTTTATGTCCTATAACAACTTCTTTTTACAGAAAGTGGGAGTGGCAATGGGGTCCCCTTGTGGTGGAAGTATAGCCAACTTAGTCATGGCATACTGGGAATCTGAATTTGTATTCTCTAACAACAACTACTTTTTTGACAAGTTTATTTATTATACTAGATTTCTTGATGACATCTTTATTTTGATTAACGTGAATGATGACACAAGTAAACTGGTTTTACAATACTTTAATAATACCACTAACTTTCATGAGTTCACACATTCATTTGGGACTGATAGCATTGCTTACCTTGATGTACTCTTAAGTAAGAACTATGAGTACAATTGTTATACTGCAAGGATATTTCGTAAGAAAACTTATTCAAATACTTTTTTACACTTTACTAGCTGTCATCCCTTCTTCCAAAAAAAGTCAGTCGTCAAAGGCCAACTAGTAAGAGCTGCTAGGATGGTCAGTTTGGATGACGACTTTTTTGAGGAATGTGTAGTGCTCAAAAATATGTTTTTATCACGAGGTTATCCTGAAGATCTTTTAGACAACCTAATACAGGAAGTCATGGATAAAAGAAGTCAGAATATTTACCAACCTTCACTTCCCAGATTATGTGACTAACTTTAATGATAGTAGTACACATGAATCAGAGGAAACTGTAGATACTCGTACAGATAATACTAACATAACTTATTTTACTACAAAATTTAGCACGGGAAGTAACATTTGTATCGACATAATTAATAAGAATTGGGAATTGTTTAAAATGTACCCCACTATTTATGGGAAATTAGGAGATAGACCTAAAGTTGCTTTCAGGAAAGGGAAGAATTTAAAATCTGTTTTGGAGGGTAGTAAACCCTTAATAGTTTGTAATGCAGGTATGTTGAAGTGCCAAAACTGTAATTATTGTAGATATGTGGAAGAAGCAACTTGTTTCGAGTTAAATGGCACTTCTTATAAATTAAAATATAAATTGACCTGTTATTCCACCTTTGTCATATTTTTAGCTAGATGTACATTATGTCACGTCTTCTATATCGGTAAGACCGAAAGGAGACTTAGGGATAGAATATATGATCACTTATACGCTATGAAAAAGTTTAAACTTGATAATGCTCTCGCTAAACATATTTCTGCTTTTAACAACCATACATTTAAATTTTTAGTCATTGACCAGGTTAGTTGTGATAATAGGGGGGGGCTATATCTCTTAAGCTGGAAGAAGCTGAGTTAATTTGCCAAGTTAGGTCAAATGCATACAGCTACCCAGGAATTAATTACTCGTGTTCAATCTCAAGTCTGTTAAAATTGAACAGTCTTGAGAGATGAATTTTAAGTCATTAGTTTTGGTAATATATTTTTTTATTGACTATACTCATTATTATTTATTTTTTAATGATCACAACAATGTTCTCAGTAGAGTTTGTCTTGGCCTTATGCTGTTGTTTTAGTTATTGGTTATTTAATGGCCATTTGTTATAAATATATACCCATGAGTATATATTTCTTTGGATATTATATGTTATAAATTTATACTTGATTAATCACTTCAACAATATTGATGTTTTTAGAATATAATTTTTTAACAATAAGTTCTTTATGTGTTATCATTAGGTACTTTATAGTCCTAGCGATATGTTAATGAATTGAGTATGTTCCTTTAATTTCATTGTGAAGGTTGTTCAGCATCCTATGTAATAACTGGGACTTAATTTGAAACTTTTAAATGTTTTTGCCGCAGTTTACTTACTGATACTTCTGAGGAAGTCAGCTATTAATGCTGATGAAAAAGCGCTTTAAAATATTTTATTCGTTAAATAAATTATTCTGCTGCTATTGTACTCATTTCTTATTTTTTAACCCTGTAAAGTATGTCAAATCCCAGCTAAAATTAGCAAGTACTACTGGCCCACAATTAACTTAACCATCATTTTTGCTACCTACCTAACAAAAACACCAGTGGTCACAAATATTCATATGGCTGATGTAATTAAATATTAATTAGAGACATATTGAACCACTTTACCTCATGTCATGTTGATCAGCCTTATAGACCTCAAAACCACATAGCCTGATTTTGTATAAATATGAAACTGTGAAATGGAAAGAGTCATTAATATTTAAGAACTGAGAGTTCTCCACAAAGCATGTAAATCTGTGTGACCAGAAATGCACCCATGGAAAACATGCTGCCCAACCAAAACCCACAAAAGACTCCAACCAGAAAAGCCCGTGAAAACCACATGAAATCTCACAAACCGTCAGTCTTGTTGAAAGGCTGAACAGCGTATTTCCATCAATACGGCCTGCTCTGTTAATTTCCACTACTGAAATCAAGTTCCTTAGCCTCACAGTTTCTCTTTGGGAAGCAAAGGTTTCACTTAATGTTTTATACACATATATATATATATATATATATATATATATATATATATATATATATATATATATATATATATATATATATATATATATATATATATATATATATATATATATATATATATATATATTTTTTTTAAACAAAGTATACTATCTACCCGATTCTAGTCACCTCTTAATGCAAGCCCTCTGAGGAACTTAAAATGGGGGGGCCAAAACCCTACATAATGACTGCCCCTAATGAACAATGTGTTTAGAAACTTTTTTTTTATTTTTACCTCAGTCCCAAGTGATTAATATACAGCGATTTTTATGGTAAACCATACCCCCATGGAAGCCACATCTGAACATTGTGCAAATTCTGTATTCTTCCAACCTATGTGCTAAAATACAGATGCTGTTCTCACCAAATTACTAACTGCATTATACGCATGTGCGATTACCCCTATATTATTTTACCAGCGACCAGTAAACTTTTGTGATGAGACATGCCGAAAGTTAAGCAGCAGGGCTTTTCAGCCCATTTAAGAAGCAAAGGAGAAAAGCCAGCCAACAACCAACTCTGTACCTAATTATTCATGAGGTAAAGAACCACCAATGCTCTCTACCCATATCTATCATTGTAAAAAAACCCAGCATGCGATCAGCTTTTATTTTATTTTTTTTTTAATACTGCACCTGCATGGCCGTGACTCCTCCCTGAATCTTCCTCCAGCCCAGCCTGCCACCACTACTGAGGAAAGCCGATACCAACAACTTTTTTTTTTTATAGATTTTTATCTGTAGGACAAGCCAACACAGAGACATGTAACTGCTAACAGGGAACATACCAATAATTCCCTCGTTTTGTGATGCAGCCCAGTCCAATTGCCCCTGTTCTTCACCCACATGAGTTCCCACTTTTTAATTGATCAGTCACACTTAACACTCCGCTCTTCTCTTGCATCCTCTGTTCTACTAACATATTCTCTGTATATACTATACTATGTTCACTCTGTCTATCAAACAAATATTCACTACCACAAGACATATACTACCATTGACTTATGCTAAATTCATTAAGTTGTAATGTAACATGTAGTGTATGTCTGTTGTTTGTGTACATCTAAATTCACTAATTTGTACTGTAACATGTACTATATGTCTGTTGTTTTGAACAATTGTCCTCTAAATGATGGATCTAACTTCCTATTGATAACATTTTGCCATTTTTTAATTGTAATTTGTCTTGTTACTGTAACTGTGTCATGGATCCTATCTCCCCAGGCCCTCCACTGAAAATGGGCCTTTCAAAGCCCAGTGGACTTCCCTGGTCATCAAACTGTAATAAATAAATAAATTAGGAAGATTATTGGTAGAGTACACCAGGCCTGCCCATTAGGTAGCAGTTTAATGCCCCTATCCTATCCACAATTACTGGCCACATAACCCTTCAGTCCCCTCTCACTGCCTAGCTTCCCATACCTCTATAATGCAGTAGAGAAAGGCAGCACAATTTGTTTCATGAGGACAAGCCAACACAGAGACATGTAACTGCTAACAGGGAACATACCAATAATTCCCTCGTTTTGTGATGCAGCCCAGTCCAATTGCCCCTGTTCTTCACCCACATGAGTTCCCACTTTTTAATTGATCAGTCACACTTAACACTCCGCTCTTCTCTTGCATCCTCTGTTCTACTAACATATTCTCTGTATATACTATACTATGTTCACTCTGTCTATCAAACAAATATTCACTACCACAAGACATATACTACCATTGACTTATGCTAAATTCATTAAGTTGTAATGTAACATGTAGTGTATGTCTGTTGTTTGTGTACATCTAAATTCACTAATTTGTACTGTAACATGTACTATATGTCTGTTGTTTTGAACAATTGTCCTCTAAATGATGGATCTAACTTCCTATTGATAACATTTTGCCATTTTTTAATTGTAATTTGTCTTGTTACTGTAACTGTGTCATGGATCCTATCTCCCCAGGCCCTCCACTGAAAATGGGCCTTTCAAAGCCCAGTGGACTTCCCTGGTCATCAAACTGTAATAAATAAATAAATTAGGAAGATTATTGGTAGAGTACACCAGGCCTGCCCATTAGGTAGCAGTTTAATGCCCCTATCCTATCCACAATTACTGGCCACATAACCCTTCAGTCCCCTCTCACTGCCTAGCTTCCCATACCTCTATAATGCAGTAGAGAAAGGCAGCACAATTTGTTTCATGAAGCACAATTTCCTTCATGACAATGCTCCTTACTCACCAAGCCCTCCACCACCATGTGCAAGCCCGCGAACATTCAAATGCCATCACAGAAGTCAAAGAACTACGGACTTTAAACTCAACTTAAATACCCAATAACAACAGAAAATACGCAAAGCCAGTTACCAGGATCCAGCTTCCTTAGACTGCCTACGCACCAGCTAAGCATTAACTTGCTGGACACTGCAAAACAAACCTGCCACAAACAGAGACAGAAAATAAATAATTAAACTGACCAACCAGAAAACTAATTAAATAATTACACCCCTATAGAAAGACCACTTGCTACCAACCAGTGGCCCAAGGCCTACCTTCTCTCCTAAGTATACCTATAGGTCATCATGGGCGTACCCTGCCATAGCAAGTTCCCACCAAAATGTGACTCCTACTCCAGTTTCACTTGCCTAACATCCTTTAAGCCCCTCCCTACCCCTACCTCACTTCCTCCCAAACCTCATCCATTCCTATTTAACCCTATCCTCCCCCTATCCTCCCAATTCCTGCTACTCTATTTATCTAATCCCCTCTTGAAGATGTCCCTGGACAAATTGGTCTGTTCCAAACCTTATTTCTAAGGGTAGTAGCAGGACAGAAGGTTTTGAATGGAATAGTGAATTTTAAACTTTAAAATGGTTTGACAGCTATTTTTGCAACTGAGAAAACAGAAGGCAAATCACAGCAGTTCAGCTGTGTCATTTACTGGCAAGATGGTAAGAAGATATACAGTGATATGATTTCACTTGTAAAGAATCAGTATTGTCCTTTCTTGTTTTGTATTGGGTTTTAGGCAGAAGTAGTGGTCCAGTTTTCATCAGGTTAAACAACCTGTTTTTAATTTATTAATGCTCACCATCAGTTAAATAAACACATTTGAGATTCCAAAATGCAAGTAAGCTTGATATCAACTGTCTAGAGCTGAGAGTGAGAAGGATAATTAAATGTGAGAAAAAAAAGGTTTTTTTTTGCATTTTTTTAAGGTAAAGTTGTTTTCTAACATTTATTGTGGTTATTCACAACAATAAATACAGAAAAATTAGAAATGTAATTAAGTTACTGTGAACAAAAGCAATGTATGCAATCTACCCTTCAAGTGATATTTTCTTGAATGGGACTAGGCAGTCTACATAAGCACAGTTATACAATGACTACTCATTAGTATCCAAAAACAAGCATGCTGCTTGACAAACCAACCACTGTGCTCACTGTAAATTAAACATATGCCAATAGAAAAAATTCTGGCTGCCAAAATATATACTTTCTATTATATGCTGATGGACAGAGCAAAATACCAAAAAATCAAGTACGTTCTGCAAAACTAAACATTCAGAAACTTATCTGATTTTTCTTTTATTTGTGTCCTGTCACTCTGAAAATTTCAACAGTTAAAAAAATACAAAAAAAGCAGGAATGGAGATCCTCTCTATTTTTTTCTGTTGCTGCACATGTATTATACTTATGTACTATGCAAGCATAGGAACATAAGTCCCATACTCATGCATAGTATGTCGGTAAACAAGGAAAAACTCAGAGGAAAACTACAGTGCTGTTATATAAAGGTATTATTAAAAAGAGGTAAGCAGTTTCTTTCTTAAATAAAGTCATTGCATAATACCAATAATCCATGACTGGGTGTGAGTATATTAGGATTTACCCACACCAAGTCATGGATTATTGCTTAATTAATACTATAATCTGATTAGCGCCATTGGCATTAATGAGTTTAGCATTTTGAAAGGTCATTTGCAAACACTTTTTAGATCTTTATAGAAGGAAACTTGCCACTAAAGAAGTATGCAGTAACACTACAAAACAAACAGAGAAAATGGTATAACAAGAATAAAGACAAAAGTCAGATAAAGCCAGAAAATGTAAAATGTAAACAAATTAAAAACTAAACAGCCAACCCCATCCAAAATTTTACATTTATCAGTTTATAATGGTTTAAGATATGAATATTATTTGATTGAAGGTGATGTCCATGTCTTAGCAATACTTAGATTGGTTCTGCACTTATGTTTAAGAATTTTTGATTAGATTTGTTATCTTTCATTAAATGCAAATGAAACATAGCTGTTAAGTCTTCGGAAACAGGTAAAACTTCTTTGGCAAGGCGATATTCTAGACCATGTCCCAAGTGCTGAGCCATCCCCCACCGATGCCACTATCCCTGAGGGTGGACTTATCTCAAAGAACGCCTCCTCTTTGAAAAATTTAAATAAGTGCATGTTGTTCTAAGCTTTAACACATTATTCAAGCAGCTCTTATCTGCCTGTAAAGTAGTATTTACAAATGAAGAGATGTCTTCAGACAAGAAGTAGTTTTGAGAGTCATACTTTCATTTTAACCACCTTTCTGTTATGTGATATTGCAAAGATCTTTCCACCACCATAATCTTTTGGAGATTCTGGTACATCAACAGGGACACTGCTATTTTTTTTTTCTGTAAGCCATGAGTTTTTAGACTGGTGAGGTTTTTCACAGAGGTGATTTCAGTTGGTTTCCTGACCACGGTAAGGGTTTTTCCTCCAGGATTTGGTTTGGAAGGCACTATTTGTTTGATTTTCCTTATATTAAAATTTTCAATATCTAGGAAATAATTAATATCAAATGAGTTGTATTAAAGAGATTACTTTTCCTTGTTTACTTATTCTTCAGATACTTTCTGCTGTCCACTCTGCCTGTAATTAATGCAAACAAACTTTAACAGCTATATATGTCAAAACAGTTGAAGGCAGTAACGCAGCACTCCCAAAAGGAGTTGTGATGCCTGTATAAAATTAACTGTCTATATCACAATTTAGCTTTCTGCAAATATATAAAAGCTTATAAGAAAATTACAAAAGGGAAACCGATAGAAATGGAGTGGACATGTGGTAAACAATAGTAGGAAAAACATTCCACCAGTACTCCAAACACTATACATACACACGCACACACGCACACACGCACACACACACACACACACACACACACACACATGCACACACATGCACACACATGCACACACACAGCCACACACATACACATATGTACACACTCACACAGACAAACAGGCACACATATAGTGAGTGTCCAAAATGCAATTTCTAAATCCAGGTCCAACAAAAAATATATCTAAACCAAAGGTATAAAAAAAATTTTAATCAAGAGTTATAACGAGTTACAAAAATAAAACATAATAAAACAGTTATTCACTTTCGTCCCTAACTAATCTCAGGACTTCATCAGAACCATATAATATACATACGAATTGATTTAAATAACCTGTTCCACAAATCACATGTTACAAACCATCCAAAAGAATTAATAAAGGAAATAAATCCATAAACTGAAAATAAAGTAAAACTGTTTTAATGAAATTCACAAAGTTAATGAATTAATGGCAAAAGCATATAATAAATGCACAATGCATGAAAATTAAAAAAGTCAAAAACTAATAATAAAATCTAACAATCCTTGAACTATAATTCTGCAGCTCTAAGTTTAAGCACTGGTGCAATAGAAACTTGCTTGTTTACCCCCAGACCATTGGATGCACTCAGTTGTAGTAGCCAAATGAGTTCTCTATATTATATCCTGTTTCCCTGAGCCACTGTGTATATTGTAGGGGACCACTTCCAAAAAAACAAAACTGAATTTTGAAGACTTACATACTTGTGTGTGTTTAATTAAGGTGTTATTTTGATTACTCTTTGAGATAGCATAAAGATGCTCATATATTCTCTTTCTAACATGCCTTTCAGTTTTTCCTGCATAATAATTAGAACTTCAATAGGTTCATAGGTTCATAGAAGGTCACTAGGCTAATGGTCCTAGAGCACAGCTGCCTCTATGCAGCTATTAACATGCTTGTAGAGGGTTTTTGTGAATAGTTCTGCATAGGCAGCAGTATTCTCAGGGTTTATGGGGGCTTGAAATTTTGCCAGGTTATCACTTAATAACAGGAGGTTAGCCTTAGAGTAGTTCCTGAATATTCAAGGTTTAACTCCGGGTCCAGGTTTTATTTTGACTTCAAAGGAGACCATTTTTGTGGTCTGACCTTACCAGGGAAGACGTTATGGTAGGGGATGTGCACTCGCCTATTTTAGTGAGGACCAGATCCAGTATGGCTGCACCCCTGATTGGTGTATTAACTGTCTGGTTCGCAGAGTTTGTGTCTACAAAATCTAGGATTCTCTGTGCCTGTACATCTGTGTCATATAGGATTCCCAGATAATACTGGGGTAATTAACGTTGCACATGAATATGGTATTGGGTTGGATGGTTAGTGTTTCTATTAAATTTAAATACATTATATGGGATTCCTGGGTCATAGAGGAGGGCTTATAGTTGGCAAGGAAGTGATATTGGATTTTGCCTATGGTGATTTAGACATAGAGCAGCTCAAGTGCATTGGTTTGTTTGACCAGCCTTGAAATGTAAATAGATACATCTCCACCTTTAGTCCCTGTCTGTGTAGTAGTTGGTCTAAATGTGTGTCAGGCATTAGAACCTTGCACTGTTGGCATGCTCTTCATGACTTTAAACCATGTTATAGTGACTGCACAGATGTTTGCATTCTCTAGGGTGAAGGGAGTTTCTAGGGACTGGAATTTTTTGTTTAGCTCATAGCATTGAGCAGTAATACCTTTAGATATTCTTAGTTTTGATTGCTATGTCGGAAGTACTTTCAGTTTGGCATTGCTTAAAAAAGGCACTATGGGTAAGACAATGTTGTAGCTAATATTTGAAAGCCTAGAGGGGAGAGGTGCAAACAATTCCTGGCAAAGCTATGTGATCTGTTGACCATCTCCTTCCAAGCTGATAAATATTGCACCCCCTTAGAATGACACCAGAATCTAAACCAATTATTAAATTAAATCATCTTTTGTTCATATTGTGGCATCATCCTTGGAGAAGGTTAAGTGCTGCTCAATGCTAGGCTCGTACCAGCCTGAGACACATATTCTGAGAGCTCCATGATGTCTCTGTTCATATAGTCTAGGGAGGCATGTCTCAGGTCATTTACTCTCACATGGGCTATGACTGAGTCATACTGGTACTTGTGGTCTAATGAATTGAGTGCATGTGTAATGTGGCAGATCTAAACCCCTGATAAGCAACTGACTGTGACTTTCTCCTTACTCAGTCTGGTGACAGGGACATCAGTGTGTCTCATGATGGAGTCTCCAGTGACCAGAATGTTGGATTGTATGGTGACTTGTCTTTTGGGTTTAGAGGTAGAGGCTCCATGAGATGAATCTCTATGTGTTGATGTGTGTGTTTTTTTGAAAGAGTGCATTTGGGGCTGCTGAGGGCATTTGTTAGGTGTACTTCATCTAGGAAGTCTTCGTGGTTTAGGAAGGTTACATTTAAGTGCCTCAGCATATGTGGGTCTATATGTCTGCTTTGAATTGTGTGTGTGATGGGTGCAGTGCTCATACTACTGACAACCTTATTGACATTAGGAGTTCTTTTATGTGAGAACTTTGCCTCCAGTGACATTATGTAAATAAATCTCTAACAAATATCAGTTTGTTTGAGAATTAACTGAATGTCAGTAAACATGGTGCAATGCCTCAGGATGCTCATATCTAGCAAGCTGGTAATGGAGATAGTGGGAAACTTCATATCCATGGCAACAGACCCTTTTCTATTGATTGGATAGCTGGAATGAAAATATAAAGCAATGTCAGGAGTATTTGGTTTGCAGCTCTGGGCACATTGCTTGTCCCTACAAACTCGCTGTCCTTTGCGCAACTAGGTATTGGAAAAATGTCATTCAAGGTGTCCAACGCTGTATAGGGCACAGCCAAACATTTGAGGTGAAACTAATATGTTGCCCATGAAAATTTAAGGATGAAGTATTTAGGCAGATATTCTAAAGTTAGAAACAAATCAAGCAGTACTTACTGATAACAAAGAATTAGATTGTCAAGAATGATGAGAAGAGGGGAGTTGCAAGAATGGCTACTGCTTGGCTACTACTAGTGCTGGTCTCACCACATCTTCACTCTGCTAGGATACAATGCTCATTTGCTTCTTCTCTCACCATAAGCAAAACATTAGCACCAATACCAAGATAAGAAGAGAGTCACAGCCTGTTTGGTGATCCACAGTATTGTCCCAAATGATGCAAAAGTCTATAGGCTAGTTGTAGCCTTTTCCTGGTAGATGCCTTGAATGGCAACCAGACCAGAATACAAGTAAGACACAGTGTAAAGAAAACAAATCACAGTATACAAAATAGAAGAAGGCAATAAACAAAATAAAAGAAATCAAAAGCAAAGTAACCTTTCCCTCAGGGCAAGTTGTGTTATAGAGTCTTGGTGAGCTTTTTCAGTAAAGCTTGGCAGGGGTAGTCAGTGGCGATCATAGAATTGCTCTGCTGACAACGACCATCTAACATTGGTCAGTTAGGGTAGATGGGTTTTTACAAGGCTAGGCTTGTAAAGGTCCTAAGCCATTACCCTAGTAAACTCCTATGAACCTACGGACATATGAATAACACAATAGGATGGACATGATAATTGTTCTGTTCAAGATGTTAAGATTGCTGATATTAAGGGAAGCTTCCAGACAAAAAATGGGAATGACAAAAAACAAAGATGCAGTGACATAACAGAAGCAGAATATATTAAAGAAGAGGTGTCAGGAATAAACATAAGAACTTATAAGAAAGATTCTAAGTTATACATACAATGCTATGTTCTTTCATACTGAGCCTGATATACTGAAGGGAGAAGTTAAATGCACCCTAGAAAGCTTTGTAATATAACTACCACAAGAAGTGGTACAATATAGCTGAATTGCTAAAAGCCCTGCAAAATGACTCAATTACAGTACTGTTTGGAATTTGCCTTCAAATTTGGAAAACATGGCAGGAGTCACTAGAATAGGAAAAGTCAATTTAACAATGCCAATTCCAGTAACTGGCAACGCTAAGTGGAGTTCAAATGATCAGAAATTTGCACTTACTTCACATGCCAGCAAATTAATCCTCTTGATCGGGCAAGCTAGACTCTAGCTCTATATGGACCAAGAAATGCCAGATATACAAGCTGGTTTAGAAGGGAAAAGGCACGAAAGATCAAATTTTCAGCATCCACTGGAAGATGGAAAAAGCAAGACAATTCAAGAAAATATTTAATTTTGCTTTATTGACCAGTCTAAAGTGTATGATTATGTGGGTCATAACAAACTTTTGCAAATTCTTAGAAAAATCACCTTGTTTGCCTTCTGAAGAATCTATATGCAGAGTAAGAAGCAACAGTCAAAACTATATGGAAGGGCTGACTGATACAATATTAAAAAAGGCGTATGATGAAGATATATTTTATTTTCCTACTTAGTCAATTTATATGGTGAATATACGTTGATTGTTTGGTCCAGAAATCTATTTTATATCTATATATAAAAAAAAATAATAAAGACCTTAATATATAGGCGTGTTTGTGTGTGTGTGTACGCACTCATGTGTCTATGTGTGTGTGTGTGTGTGTATGTGTGTGTGTGTGTGTGTGAGTGTGTGTGTGTGTGTGTGTGTGTGTGTGTGTGTGTGTGTGTGTGTGTGTGTATATATATATATATATATATATATATATATATATATATATATATAATATATATATATATATATATATATGTATGGGTCCCCTTCACATGGTTGACTTTTCAGAAAGTCAACTTTCATATGGCCAAGACCATATGATCGACTTTCGAAAAGCCAACAGTGGGGAACTGCTATCTCTGCACAGTGCGGAATGGGAAAATTTCCCCTCTTTCGCACTGTAGTGCGATCTCGGAGTTGGTATATTTAAGTTATGGGGGGGTGCAGGGGCTTGCCCCCCTGCAAACACTTGAAAGGTAAGTGTTTGTTGTGTGTTTTCTGTTTATTTTGCATGGTCAGCGTATCGAAAGTCGATCATATTGTCTCAGCCATATGAAAGTCGACTTTCTGAAAAGTCAACCATGTAAAGTAAACCTATATATATGTATATATATATATATATATATATATATATATATATATATATATATAGTTTACTATCAAAATGCGGAAAAATCAAAACAATTTTCCACTTTTTGATGAAATTCGTTATCCGAATTTGGTAATACAGAATTACAAAAATGTCAGAAATGCTAACCATGGAATCGACATTCGAACACCTGAAATCCAATGTGAAAAGAATCAATTCTTAAAAATGAGCATTCAGAAAAAGTGACGTCTAGTTGGTCATTTCTACATAATGTATCACATTATGAACCTTGAATGATAAGATATTCGATAAGAATTACCTCTCATGGTTTACGTACCAGCCTATAACCTTTCATACAAACATAAAATCTACCACAATTTTACACTCTAATGTGATTGATCTCACTACACAGGTGAAATGCATTATGTATAGCAAACTATCCATGAATTAAGAAACACCTGAACCCCAAGCAATTTTCCAGAGCTCATCAGCAGATAAGTCAGGCCTCACTTGGACAAAGTAGATGTTCGATTTAGAGAGATATCATTTTACATACCATGGTCAAAGTTACCATCATATAAGTTTCAAAACAGAATTTGGATCCCACACATTGAACAATGTACTATCCTATTCTGCTTTCAATTACTCATGAAAAAATCTTAAGGGTTTTGTGCTGAAGACACTTCAGGCAGAATTGCTTCACCACTTTATACCACCTTGGTCTTAATAAATGTAGGAATGACAGAAAGGCCTTTATTTATGGGTTTCTGAGATGTCTGCTGAAATGTATTGCTTAAGCAACATCCAGAGCGCTTGCTGCAAACTGACAATTGTGTTTGAGGAAATGTAATGAGTCCTACAAGGAGGAAATATAATGAATCATCGAAATAGCATATTCTTTTATGTCAGCAGTATTGCCTGTGTAGATATTACAAATGGCTTCCTGTATGACTCAAGACTTTACTGCACACAAATCATTTCCCACAATCCTTTAGAAAGTATAAGCCATAATCATGGATATCAATGCAGACATGTTCCCTATCACAGTAGAGACACATCAACAAATTGATGGCTCACAACATGCAGTATCACAAATAACAGTGAAGAATAATCGCCTAGAAAAATGAAGTGCACAAAGCCCCTAAGCATTTAAATACTACACTGTATAATCAGCATACATTTGCTGATGATGGTGCCTGAAAAAATAGCAAATAAAGTGCATGTAATGGACAAACTTACAACTTTCATGGACAAACATAAGCCTCTCATTGTGGAACATAGTAAAGGAGCCTGTAGTCCTTTAAACCAGTTCACCCCCTCACTCTTCCCAGACCTTTATTTTGTCTATCTCACATTTAACTTCATAAGACAGATAGAGATTCAACAGCTATTTTCTCACCTCAGACCCATTTAATGTTTTCCAGTGTTACAAATAATTACGAAAGCACATTTATCTTTAGTGAGTTTCTGTTTTGCAGCTGAATAGTTGTTGAACATTTGAGATACATAGCAAGCTTTCATGAGCTTAAACATAATTACAACTTAGAGGACATATCTGACTTACAGACTTTTTTATCCTTCATTGTCATAACGGTCTATTCACCAGATGTTTGTTGTTAATATGGGTGAATTAACATACATAATGTAAAGATTAAGGTCAAGGCTAAATGCTTAGTCTCAAGGCTACCTCCACAGAATAGCTCATATTATGATGTATATTATGTACCTTATTGCAAAGATTTTAATTCAGTATGACACTTAATAACTAATTTGACAGAATTGTTAGTTCATTATTCATTTTACACATGCCTAGTGATTTTATATGTAAATAATTATGAATAATATTTTGCATGCATTGTGAACAGGTATATTGCTATTCCTGATGTCAGATGCAATTAATGTTTTGATTCTGAATGGTTGCTTTAATGGGGTATGATATTTTGACCTCATGTTTTATACCAAATGTTTTCAGTAAAATTATTTGAACTGAACTAGAAAAAGTCACTTAACTTGCTTGTGTTTTTTCAGATTTCTGATCAGAACATATTCTTTTGCAGCTTCTGTAATAAGGTATACATTTTGATGTCTTATAGACAGCTAGTATAGTCATCAGGTCATTTATCCTAGCTGATCATTTATGACCACAAGCCTGCAAGAGCTCTTGCTTGATTTCTTGTAGCAGGTGAATTAGTAGTGTGGAAGATGTTTTAATGAATCATGCCTGATGAGCATCAGTGGGCCATTTCTAACCACATTAAGAGACAAGAGGGGGATATTCTGTTACATACTTGGATAACAACTGAAGGATTAGTTGCCTAACATCCTGTTACATGAGACTTCTATTAAAACGTGGCAAGATGTTATTTGCAACCTCATGAGTTGTGGTTAAATATGATCTAGAACAATAAATGATAAAATTGTCACATTTAAAAAAATCCATGAGGAATTAAGTTATCGTATGACTTATTTCTAGGATGTCAGATGTGACAGTTTGGTCATACTGACTTCGTAGCAGGTGTGACTAGTGGTGTACTCAAACATGGAATATACAAAAGATGACACTGTGGTAGCTTGTATGCAGAAAAACAATATTCTGACTGGTGAATTATGCCAAAAGTAATTGTTTGAAATCACAGAGTCAGGTTTCTAGCTCTTAAGAGAGGACCATTTTCTAGTTTGCTCACTGAGCTGTCATTTTTTTTTTGGAGTACAGCCATGACAGCGTATTTCTTTACACGGATATATGCCTGATTTCAAAGTTTTCCATAGAAAATGAATACATTGTAAACTGCCTAACTTTATAACATTAACAACTTTAATCTTTCACCTGTGCCATGTCCTCCTTTAACTAGCTGCAGATCAGAATGTTTTATTTAATAAGATGCCTAAAATACTGAATAATAGCCTTAATCTAATGCCAGCTATTAAGCAATGTTCTCTTGCAAGAACTGCAATAAAGGGAACAGCTACTATGTATAGTGAGATCAAATGTTGCCTGCTTCGTCCTCATACAGCAAATTTGTTTTTATAATCTTAATATTCATTGACTTACAGATCTTAGCAATATAGCAGATATATTAATTGCAAATACTGTGTTTCTTTCTAAAATATTTATTTGATCCTTAATGCATCTGTGTAATAATTAATAATATATCAAAAATTAATCAAAAATGCACTCTCTCACAAACACACACACACACACACACGTAAATAACATCTATAAAAATTTTAATACACAGAGAAAGAGAGTGAGAAAAAGAAGAATGGATAGAAAGTTACAGCTAAAACCATATCATTATCTCTTACAGCGCAGTGTACATAAACAGATGTTGCATTATTTCAGCTACTGCTCCATAGAAATTACCTTACCTTTGTACTGAATCACATTCTGTTAAAACACAATAGAGTGTGTTGTTTTATGAATAAATCCTAAACGTGATTCACAGTTTTAATGTAACGCACTTCTTTCTTCAAGATCATAATCCATATTACACTTGACTCATTATTACAAATTGAGGAGTCTGTAATGAAAAGTGATATCACATTTCTAGTAAAACATGAGCTCATTTATTGAGCTGCATTTAATGTTATCACAGAATTTATGTCCAATATTTTGTTTATGTATTGCTCTTCCTATTAGCTCTATACACTGAATTATGGTTTGTCAGCCTGTAAGCTGCATACATTTAGATACAGAACTATATTTTCATTATATCCATACTGAATTTTGGTATTCATAATTCTGTTCTTGCTATAGCAAGATGTCCACACAGCTACTGATGAACTGCTCTATGTATTCAAACTGACACTGTCTCAGTGTGAAAAGTATTTATTTAAATGAAAGTCATTTTAAATGGCAAAAATCTAATGCGGCCTAATAAATTACCATTTTCTTAACAGGTTCTTTCTTAAGCCCCTTGCTGAGTCAACCGCATCTGCATTCACACAATGCACTACTTATTATTACAGCACAATGTCATGGACAGCACATTAAAAGTGCAATTGATTTACTTTTAATAGCAGAAGCCATACGTCACAAAGTGCATGCTTCTCTTTTCATAGAGACGTAGACTCTGCTAACACATCATCAATCATAAATTAATAACCCATTTCTGAAGTTCCACAGTCTATTCCTTCAATGGAAACCACAAAAAAGCATACTGAAATGTGGTAAAACAATGTGTGCAGGCCTTGTGATGCTGAGCTGTTGTAACCTTTTCAATCCCAGTAATTGATTTATAATAGTGACATTTAAAAATGTATTGTGAAATGGCATGTCGTTCAACAAAACTGAACCCAGTCCAAAGTGTAGCTCTACCTGTTCTTATTGCAGGACTGACAATTATCCTTGATGCTAAAAAGTCCAAAATATAAGTGCATTCTTTATTCACCACTGGTAAAACATTTGGGTTACTCAGTGGAAGCAATATTCTTCCCAATGTAGCTGAACACATTTTGGTGTTAAATTATTCCATAAGATGCAGATGTTGAATACTGTCCAGCCATCCACTGATAGTGCTAATGAGAAAACTGGCAAGATTCAAGCAGCTCTATAGTTTTAATTATAGGTTATATGGACCTCACCATTGATTAGATCTTGAGTGACTCTTTAATGATATTTAATTCCATTTCTGATCTGCACTGAAGAAGCAAACATATGATACTAGGCCATGTTTTTGTGCTTGAATGATTTAAAATCATTATAGACATATACAAGGGAGATTGAAAAAAAAATGTACTAAACACCAATAAATTATTAGTGGCAATATATTTAATGCAACCTGTGCATTACTTCACTGAAATGCAACTACTGAGAGAATACTTGCAGAGTCTAATGTTATACCAGATGAGGTAATACATAGCAAAGAGAGCAAAATAATGTTTATGTAAGATAAATCTTCTCTTACTGGAGTAGCTCATATAACACACAAACACGCACATACACACACACACACACACACAATGTGTGCTTATTTATGTAAATACACATATAAGCACACACAAACAGGACATGAACAGACAGACCAGACACACACACACACACACACACACACACACACACACACACACACACACACACACACACACACACACACACACACACACACACACACACACACACACACACACACACACACACACACACACACACACACACACACACACACACACACACACACACACACACACACACACACACACACACACACACACACACACACACATACTTATGCACACATACTTTTACTCTTTGAAGAAGCTATTGCATCCTTGGTTGAAATTAAATCTGGAATGAAAACTACATCCCAATAAAAACAATTCTGAATGCAATAATCAGATAAATAATGAAAGGAATCTGTGTATTTTCAAACGGTAACAAAGTTATGTTGAAGCAATAAATGTAATTGATGAAAGTAATACTTTATATCGTCTATAACTTGACAGTAACCCGAATTCTCAACATTATGTGTACATTTAGATTCAACATGGATTCTATCATGATCAAATGTTTGTAGTTTCATAGGTGTGAATGTCAATACTATGAGGTACTTTAAAGATAATAATTTTTTAAAGGTATTTACCCATTTAATTGTAATCCTAATCTATATATTCTGCCATGTTTCAAAACGCTTTATTTACTGACATTAAAGCAAGACAATTGCTAATGTATGAAGTCTGTATTTTTTTGCTGAACACCTTAGAGAATTCCATCATACTTTATTGAAGTAATTAAGCTAATCCTTTCATGGTAAACAGAACATTTGGTTATACCGTTTCTCATTTTCTCCTTTTTATGTCTGTGAAGAATATCCCAAAAAAGATGCAGTCCCAATTAACAAAGAACTGGAAAATCGAATTAGATAGAAAGGCAACTATTAATCTTGTCCATTGTATTGCATAACCAGTGTTTTCCCTGTTAAACTACGTATGTACTGTATAGCTTTTAATGCATCTAATTTGGCAGTTTTTTTATTTGTTATTTTTTTAATGGTTCCAACTTTGTTTGAGACAAATGCTAAACTTATAAAAATAACAAACAGGGGTGTTCAATGAAGACACTCAGAACTCCACTCAAATCCGATATTTATTTGTAAGTGCTTTCATTCATTCAAATGAAATGAACTTCTTCAGACAAAATCAGATTCACAAAAGCTAGTTTAAATAGTCTCTCCCCGGGATTCATGAACCTTGCGCCAGGCGCCAGCATAGCGCCGGCATTATAACGCCAAATATGGCTGCATAGCGATTCAGGTATCAATGAAACCCACGTGCACTACCGGGCGGCGCCGACCGTCCCGCACTCGGCGAGGTATGCAAACACACTGTGTGCGGTATTGCACCATGCAAATGAGGGCAAATAGCGATCCACGTGGCGAGGCGAAGGTAGGGCACGGCAATGTAAAGCAAAAAAAACCGTTTACATTTACCCACACATACCGCAGGAGTAACGGAAGGCTGTCAAAGTCAGGTATCATATAGGTGCAATATGCCAATGTGGAAAGGCACCGAGAATGTCCAAAGAAAATATGCACAAAATGTAAAAATGACATAAATGGCACGATGTAGAAAGAACAGCAGACCCCCGGGATATGTGCACAGAAGTTGCAAAGCAATGAAATAATATGACAATGTCCTAAAAGAGCAGTAGAACACAAATCAGCTGCACAGCCACCACACACCATAGTATGTATGTAAAGCTGCAACCCCAGCGCAATGGTTGTCAAGGAGTGGTGGCGGTGTCCGCTCGCAACCATGTATTAGTAGTCAATTCCATGCAAATGAGGCAGATAATAGTGAATCGCAAAACGGCGCCGCGTAAGGATGGAGCAAATGGCGAAGCGGTACTACACCGAGGAGTGGCTTACATGAGATACATGTCAACCACAGAGGGTGTGCCACTGTAGGAGGAAGGATATTGAGGTCAGCAAATCTGGCTGTACAATGCACATCACAGCATCAGGACTGGCGGTTAGGAAATAGATGCGCTGAGAGTACAGAATGCGCATAAAATGCATGTGTGCACGAGGATGACTACGCTCCTAAACCAGTCATGTGACGGCCTCACCGCCAACAGCCACGGATATAGGAAGGTAATGCGGAGAATACGAGGAAATGCGGAAGCAGTGTAAATGGATCCAGAATGAGCAATTAACACCAATCAATGCAGGAAGGGCAAACGCCGCAGCTGATAACTCTGCATGCAGACTCCTGCATAACGGGAAAGGGGAGGCATATGAGTGCAAAGATAGTAGGGGATGTAGTAGAAATGCAAAGAGCAAAGAACCGAAATAGCACAGCCAAGTACAGAGGTAGCATAGCGGCTGCAGATAAAATGCATCATATGCCATGTGCCTGCAGGATGCAGTAATGTAAGATGCCAGGCTTAAGGCAGTGCAGGCAACTGTAATGTAACACTACAGGCAGTACCGCTGCAGTTGCAAGCATAAACCACGGAAATAATCCGTGGATACGGTCACAGACACACCCAATGACATCACCGGTATACAGCACAACAGTATTAAATGTGAATGCACACAACACACAGCGATTTCCCAAACGCCGCACCGTGGGTGTAAACAGACGGGAACTTTTAATATGTATATGCTGGGTGCCGCAGGCCGCGGATGCATAGGTATGTGGCAGAGACAGACGGAGTTGCGGAGGGTGGTGCCGACAACTACCGTAGGCCTCACAGGAGAAGGAGAGTGTTCAGACCAAGGGTGACCTACCAGGGCTGCGAGACCTGGAGATAGTAGAGCGCTACAGGGTGGACAGGGACACGTTACAGCAAATAGTGGAGCTGTGCCGGCCGCGCCGGAGAACAAGAGACAACAGAGGGGAGCCCATCCCAGTGGACACAAAGGTATGTGTGAGCTTGCGAATACTGGCTACAGGTACCTTTCAAAGGCCCACCGGGACATAATGGGCATCCACAGGCATCAGCATCCAGGGTACTACACCAGGTCCTGGATGCCATGTTACCACATGCCCATGAGCACATACATTTCCCCACATCTCAGGAGGAGTTGGCTAGCACACGCGCCCGCTGCCACCATGTGGCACAATACCCGGAGGTCCTGGTGCGATAGACTGTACGCATAGAAATTAAGTCACCACCCGGGAGCAGGGTAGACGCTTACATAAACCGCAAGGGATACCCCTCCATCAATTGCCAGGTCGTGCAATGCGCAGGGCATTATTATGGATGTGTGTGCTGGCAGCCCTGAAGCTACCACGACCCCATATCTGGCATGCCCTCACAGCTGTATCAGGTATTCGCCAGGGGACATCACACAAGGTCACCTTGTGGGGATGCTGGCTACGCACTGGAGCCGTGGTTGATGACACCCATCAGAAATGCACACACACATGCAAGAACGCCATAATGAGGCACACGCACAAACGAGAATAATCATAGAGCGTGTGTTCGATGTTGAAATCACGGTTCCGTGCTTGGATACATCCGTGAGCCTTGCAGTACTCTCCAGGCATAAGTGCCCACATATTCATAGTATGTTGTATGCTACACAATATGATTCTGCGGAAACAGCTGCTGCAGGGACATAATGCCGGAGGGCCACCAAGCCCGCCCACAACTGCCAGGGCAAGCAGAGGCACAGGGCGCCCAGCGCCATGGACACACTGAGCCAGCCCCAGTAGGTAGACAGAGGCGTACCCAATATGCCTACGCCCTGGAAAAGAGGGAACGCATAGCACATACTTTGACAGTGTAGGCCCCATGGACTGACACCTCCTGACCTGCACACACAGTAAAATGGACGCCACACAAACATGTCCGCCCATAATGTGTACCGTATGTGCGGACGTATGTGTGACTCCAACAAAGGCACCGCCCAAACACTGCACACCCAATAGCCAGCAGAGCATGGAACGCCAACACCTCAACGCACGCCGGTTCTACAGCACACGGCGTAGCCGTATGCTGCCACTATCGCCGCAAGTCGACCACATATGTACTCATGTGCATACACAGATACGGAAATACATATCAGTACACATGTAGAAATATATGTACGCATACACAGATATAAAGTACAACAGGGTAATATGGAACCCAGGGATGCAAGTTCACAGATAAGTAAGACGCGAAATCACCACATAGTAAACATAGTGACCGACAACCCGATCATCCATGAGGGTGGGCAGGGCAGGTAACGCCAGCCATGGAAATGTTAACCTGCATCAATACATATCAGCGTGGGAGCATGGTCACCAGTCCACGGTACAGTAAAGGGATATGTGGTTACCACCTGTCCCACGGAGAGGACAGTCCCCTTTGGGCAGTTGTGTCCTGCAAAAACATTGACAAATGGCAAATGTCCTGAGATTGTAGGACAAAACTATTTCCCATAATTTCTTTATTAGTTGCATAAAACAGTTATTTTGTAGAAGAAACATCTAAATATGATAATAAACAGAATAAGCAACTGTAATGCTACAGGTTCGTAGTCTGTCAAAAAGTGAATTGCTGTCCTTTGTACTGGCCGTGGGTATGTGTTTGCATGCAAAATCTGACGCTTCTACAAAAAATGTCCCACTTTGGGTATTTGAAAAGGTGGCAACCCTAGATATAAGCGTGTCATATCCATAGGATATGAGTGCGGAGATACACGCCGCCACCGCGATGCGCCAACGTAGGTATTGTGTTCAACTGTCGGTGCGAAAGCGAGAAAGCATACCAGTGAAGTGTACGACATTATGAGGAACGACTTCATTTGGGGTGTAAAACAGTTCATGTTCCTCGCAGTTCCTCCAAGTTCAACATTGAAAATGTCTGTCAAACATCCATCGTTAGGAATGTATATAAATGACATCCTGGTAAATAGAATGTACTCATAGTAAGTTAGTAAAGTTCCTACACTGTAAGTAAATCAGCATATTATAATCAACCTATGACCTACTTAGCTGAAGTTGTCACTATGCCATTACTATGTGTTCCACATTATGCCCAGTTGTTTCACATTACTAAGTGTGTTCCTCACCTGGAAATAGAAGGTTGACAGCCATGGCGGCAATATGTGTATGTGTGAGGTGAGGTTGTCGGTGTACCGCTGTGTGTGTGTAATGTGTGTACAGTGTAAACTGTGTATGTAGATGACATGTCACAGGCGGAGTGTAATAACAGGCGAGGCATACAGCACAGAAACCATAGGCGATGTACAGCAGTACCCACAAGTAGTACTGACATCTCCTCAGTGGCTATGCACGTGCACGTGAAACGATGCAAAGCGGAAATGTCCCAAAGTGTACCACAGGGCCATAGCCAACAGGAGATGCAAAGGACGATATACAAAACCATGACCGTGAGGTATGGCGGCCATAAGGTAGACTCCACGGTCCGTCGGCAACGCTACACAGCATCAGGCATGTACGCGAAAATACGATTGTGTTATCCCGCACCGATCGTGAACACTTACGGTCCCGAATACCGCTGTGTAAGCAAGCGGCAATACCTAATAGGAGGTACCGGTAGCATACAGGCCGCCCCAAGTATAGGACCACATTCACCGTGAATTATCAGTGACAAAATGCCAATGGATAGTAGGCACGGACGAACATCCGCAGATATATAACCGATGTGAAGGAGGAATATGGCAGGAAGCACACATGCAGGAGATACCGACACCAGATGATAACAACAAAAGAAACATTCCTGAACAACAGACAGGTAACCCGCAGCTCCCCAAGCAGGGATGGAGCACACACACAAGCATATCTGGTATGTATAAATGCAAGACTCACACCCTGCACTGGCCACCCACATCGGCAGATATACCCTATTGCACATATCATAGGGATAACAGCTAAAACCGTAGCAAACACATACAGGCAGTGAATGACAGCGCATACCCACAACAAGCTCCTGGGAAACACTAGCAGCGGCTGATGCATCCTTGCATCGGCTGTGTACAGGAAAATAACAGCTATGTAACACATCTGAATGCACAACGCCATCGACAGACGCCGCCAGGACACGGGGACCCACATGTCGAACACAATACCATACTCAACACACACAATCCACGGCTAACACCACAGCGAAATGTGCCCGACACCACATAGCGGATGCAGTCACACAAACATGATACAATACATACCATCCTCACGAGGGTATTGCAACACACACACACACACACACACACACACACACACACACACATACTTATGCACACATACTTTTACTCTTTGAAGAAGCTATTGCATCCTTGGTTGAAATTAAATCTGGAATGAAAACTACATCCCAATAAAAACAATTCTGAATGCAATAATCAGATAAATAATGAAAGGAATCTGTGTATTTTCAAACGGTAACAAAGTTATGTTGAAGCAATAAATGTAATTGATGAAAGTAATACTTTATATCGTCTATAACTTGACAGTAACCCGAATTCTCAACATTATGTGTACATTAAGATTCAACATGGATTCTATCATGATCAAATGTTTGTAGTTTCATAGGTGTGAATGTCAATACTATGAGGTACTTTAAAGATAATAATTTTTTAAAGGTATTTACCCATTTAATTGTAATCCTAATCTATATATTCTGCCATGTTTCAAAACGCTTTATTTACTGACATTAAAGCAAGACAATTGCTAATGTATGAAGTCTGTATTTTTTTGCTGAACACCTTAGAGAATTCCATCATACTTTATTGAAGTAATTAAGCTAATCCTTTCATGGTAAACAGAACATTTGGTTATACCGTTTCTCATTTTCTCCTTTTTATGTCTGTGAAGAATATCCCAAAAAAGATGCAGTCCCAATTAACAAAGAACTGGAAAATCGAATTAGATAGAAAGGCAACTATTAATCTTGTCCATTGTATTGCATAACCAGTGTTTTCCCTGTTAAACTACGTATGTACTGTATAGCTTTTAATGCATCTAATTTGGCAGTTTTTTTATTTGTTATTTTTTTAATGGTTCCAACTTTGTTTGAGACAAATGCTAAACTTATAAAAATAACAAACAGGGGTGTTCAATGAAGACACTCAGAACTCCACTCAAATCCGATATTTATTTGTAAGTGCTTTCATTCATTCAAATGAAATGAACTTCTTCAGACAAAATCAGATTCACAAAAGCTAGTTTAAATAGTCTCTCCCCGGGATTCATGAACCTTGCGCCAGGCGCCAGCATAGCGTCGGCATTATAACGCCAAATATGGCTGCATAGCGATTCAGGTATGAATGAATTCCACGTGCACTACCGGCGTGCGCCGGACCGTCCCCGCCCCCGGCGTAGGTATGCAAAACACACTGTGTGCGGTATTGCACCATGCAAATGAGGGCAAATAGCGATCCACGAAGTGGCGCAGGCACGGCAATGTAAACCAAAAAAAACGGTTTACATTTACCCAAACATACCGGAGGAGTAACGGAAGGCTGTCAAAGTCAGGTATCATATAGGTGCAATATGCCAATGTGGAAAGGCACCGAGAATGTCCAAAGAAAATATGCACAAAATGTAAAAAATGACATAAATGGCACGTATGTAGAAAGAACAGCAGACCCCCGGGATATGTGCACAGAAGTTGCAAAGCAATGAAATAATATGACAATGTCCTAAAAGAGCAGTAGAACACAAATCAGCTGCACAGCCACCACACACCATAGTATGTATGTAAAGCTGCAACCCCAGCGCAATGGTTGTCAAGGAGTGGTGGCGGTGACTGGCGCCCGTAACCATGTATTAGTAGTCAATTCCATGCAAATGAGGCAGATAATAGTGAATCGCAAAAGCGCCGGCGTAAGGATGGAGCAAGCGGCGTGGCGGTACTACACCGAGGTGGCCTACGAGATACATGTCAACCACAGAGGGTGTGCCACTGTAGGAGGAAGGATATTGGAGGTCAGCAAATCTGGGCTGTACAATGCACATCACAGCATCAGGACTGGCGTGTTAGGAAATAGATGCGCTGAGAGTACAGAATGCGGCGTACAAATGCATGTGCACGAGGATGACTCGTTCCCTAAACCAGTCATGTGGCGGCCTCACCGTCAACAACCACGGATATAGGAAGGTAATGCGGAGAATCACGAAATCACGGAAGCAGTGTAAATGGATCCGTAATGAGCAATTAACACCAATCAATGCAGGAAGGGCAAGCGCCGGCAGCTGATAACTCTGCATGCAGACTCCTGCATAACGGGAAAGGGAAGCATATGAGTGCAAAGATAGTAGGGGATGTAGTAGAAATGCAAAGAGCAAAGAACCGAAATAGCACAGCCAAGTACAGAGGTAGCATAACTGCGGCTGCAGATAAAATGCATCATATGCCATGTGCCTGCAGGATGCAGTAATGTAAGATGCCAGGCGAAGGCAATGCAGGCAACTGTAATGTAACACTACAGGCAGTACCGTTGCAGTTGCAAGCGTAAAACCACGGAAATAATCCGTGGATACGGCCGCCTGACACACCCAATGACATCACCGGGTATACAGCACAACAGTATTAAATGTGAATGCACACAACACACAGCGATTTCCCAAGCGCCGCACCGTAGGAGTGTAAACAGGCGGGGAACTTTTAATATGTATATGCTGGGTGCCGCCGTGGCCGTGATGCATAGGTATGTGGCAGAGACAGACGGAGTTGCGGAGGGTGGTGCCGACAACTACCGTAGGCCTCACAGGAGAAGGAGAGTGTTCAGACCAAGGGTGACCTACCAGGGGCTGCGAGACCTGGAGATAGTAGGCGCTACAGGGTGGACAGGGACACGTTACAGCAAATAGTGGAGCTGTGCCGCGCCTGAGAACAAGAGACAACAGAGGGAGCCCATCCCAGTGGACACAAGGTATGTGTGAGCTTGCGAATACTGGCTACAGGTACCTTTCAAAGGCCCACGGGGACATAATGGGCATCTCACAGGCATCAGCATCCAGGGTACTACACCAGTTCCTGGATGCCATGTTCCACATGCCCATGAGCACATACATTTCCCCACATCTCAGGAGGTTGGCTAGCAATATCGCCGCTGCCACCGTGTGGCACAATACCGGAGGTCCTGGGTGCGATAGACTGTGCGCACATAGAAATTAAGTCACCACCGGGAGCAGGGTAGGCGCTACATAAACCGCAAGGGATACCCCTCCATCAATTGCCAGGTCGTGTGCAATGCGCGGGGCATTATTATGGATGTGTGTGCTGGCAGCCCTGGAAGCTACCACGACTCCCATATCTGGCATGCCTCACAGCTGTATCAGGTATTAGCCAGAGGACATCACACAAGGTCACCTTGTGGGGATGCTGGCTACGCACTGGAGCCGTGGTTGATGACACCCATCAGAAATGCACACACACACATGCAAGAACGCCATAATGAGGCACACGCACAAGCGAGAATAATCATAGGCGTGTGTTGGGATGTTGAAATCACGGTTCCGGTGCTTGGATACATCCGGTGGAGCCTTGCAGTACTCTCCAGGCACAAGTGCCCACATATTCATAGTATGTTGTATGCTACACAATATGATTCTGCGGAAACAGCTGCTGCAGGGACATAATGCCGGAGGGCCACCAAGCCCGCCACAACTGCCAGGGCAAGCACAGGCACAGGGCGTTCAGCGCCATGGACACACTGAGCCAGCCCCAGTAGGTAGACAGAGGCGTACCCAATATGCCTACGCCCTGGCAAAGAGGGAGCGCATAGCACATACTTTGACAGTGTAGGCCCCATGGACTGACACCTCCTGACCTGCACACACAGTAAAATGGACGCCACACAAACATGTCCGCCCGTAATGTGTACCGTATGTGCGGACGTATGTGTGACTCAACAAAGGCACCGCCAAACACTGCACACCCAATAGCCAGCAGAGCATGGGCGCCAACACCTCAACGCGCGCGGTTCTACAGCACAGGCGTGGCCGTATGGTGCCACTATCGCCGCAAGTCGACCACATATGTACTCATGTGCATACACAGATCACGGAAATACATATCAGTACACATGTAGAAATATATGCGCATACACAGATATAAAGTACAACAGGGTAATATGGAACCCAGGGATGCAAGTTCACAGATAAGTAAGGCGAAATCACCACATAGTAAACATAGTGACCGACAACCCGATCATCCTGGAGGGTGGGCAGGGCAGGTAACGCCAACCATGGAAATGTTAACCTGCATCAATACATATCCAGCGTGTCGGGATGGTCACCAGTCCACGGTACAGTAGCGGGATATGTGTAGGGTTACCACCTGTCCCACGTTGTGAGGACAGTCCCCTTTGGGCAGTTGTGTCCTGCAAAACATTGACAAAATGGCAAATGTCCTGAGATTGTAGGACAAAACTATTTCCCATAATTTCTTTATTAGTTGCATAAAACAGTTATTTTGTAGAAGAAACATCTAAATATGATAATAAACAGAATAAGCAACTGTAATGCTACAGGTTTGTATTCTGTCAAAAAGTGAATTGCTGTCCTTTGTACTGGCCGTGGGTATGTGTTTGCATGCAAAATCTGGCGTTTCTACAAAAATGTCCCACTTTGGGCATTTGAAAAGGTGGCAACCCTAGATATGTGCGTGTCATATCCATAGGATATGAGTGCGGAGATACACGCCGCCACCGGCGATGCGTAGCGTAGGTATTGTGTTCAACCGTCGGTGCGGCGGAAAGCATACCAGTGAAGTGTGCGACATTATGAGGCGATACCTCATTTGGGGTGTAAAACAGTTCATGTTCCTCGCAGTTCCTCCAAGTTCCACATTGAAAATGTCTGTCAAACATCCATTGTTAGGAATGTATATAAATGACATCCTGGTAAATAGAATGTACTCATAGTAAGTCAGTAAAGGTTCTTCACTGTAAGTAAATCAGCATATTATAATCAACCTATGACCTACTTAGCTGAAGTTGTCACTATGCCATTACTATGTGTTCCACATTATGCCCATTTGTTTCACATTACTACTGTGTGTGTTCCTCACTCTGGAAATAGAAGGTTGACAGCCATGGCGGCAATATGTGTATGTGTGAGGTGAGGTTGTCGTGTGTTCCGCTGTGTGTGTGTAATGTGTGTGCCAGTGTAAACTGTGTATGTAGATGACATGTCACAGGCGGAGTGTAATAACAGGCGTGGGCATACAGGACAGGAACCAGAGGCGTAGGTTCAGCAGTGGCCACAAAGTAGTACTGACATCTCCTCAGTGGCTATGCGTGGCGGCGTAAAAGCGATGCAAAGCGGAAATGTCCCAAAGTGTACCACAGGGCCATAGCCAACAGGAGATGCAAAGGGCGCATGTACAAACCATGACCGTGGGTATGGCGGCCATAAGGTAGACTCCACACGGTCCGTCGGCAGCGTTACACAGCATCAGGCATGTGCGGCGAAAATACGAATGTGCTATCCGGCACCGATCGTGAACACTTACGGTCCCGTAAATACCGCGGTGTGTAAGCAAGCGGCACCACGAATAGGAGGCTACGGTAGCATACAGGCCGCCCCAAGTATGGGACCACATTCACCGTAACTATCAGCGACAAAATGCCAATGGATAGTAGGCGCGGACGAACATCCGCAGATATATAACCGATGTGAAGGAGGAATACGTGCAGGAAGCACACATGCAGGCGATACCGACAGCAGCCGACATCAACAAAACAAACATTCCCGGAACAACAGACAGGTAACCCGCAGCTCCCCAAGCAGGGATGGAGCACACACACAAGCATATCTGGTATGTATAAATGCAAGACTCACACCCCGTACCCGTCACCCACATCCGCAGATATACCCCATTGCACATATCAAAGGGATAACAGCTAAAACCGTAGCAAACACATACAGGCAGTGAATGACAGCGGCATACCCACAACAAGCTCCTGGGAAACACTAGCAGCGGCTGATGCATCCTTGCATCCGCTATGTACAGGAAAATAACAGCTATGTAACACATCTGAATGCACAACGCCATCGACAGGCGCCGCCAGGACACGGGGACCCACATGTCGAACACAATACCATACTCAACACACACAATCCACGGCTAACACCACAGCGAAATGTGCCCGACACCACACATAGCGGATGCAGTCACACAAACATGATACAATACATACCATCCTCACGAAGGTATTGCAAATAACCAACGGCCACACGAGGAAAGAACCATGGGCTAGTGCCGGCGTAACGAGCGAAAGGAAGGGGATCACCGCTGATATGCGCATAAGTACACACCGAGGAACAGCTATTGGCCTGATTAACACACATGCCTCAGGTGACGGCGAATATAAGGAAGACTCCTGGATATTCAAACCGTATGTTCATACCGAACTAACACGAATAGAGAAGGAGAAACAAGGGAATAGAGGCGAACTCAGAACAAAAGGCCGGAAAGGTATGTCGAACCCACGACATGTACTGGTGTGTAACGCCGCGATACGTATGGCGAATCTGTACAGTATGTGAGCGGTGTGTGTAGGTAAAGATACCTGTCCATCAGGCAGAGAGGCGAAGGTTGGATATGTAATGCTAAAGCGCAGCATACCAGCGACTGTGGACAACGTGTGCACAGCAGTGGGACAACATGTACACACCGGGATAACCCCAGGTTCGACTTGCCACCTTTTCAAATGGCCAAAGTGGGAAATCTGTGGGACACACATCAGATGTTACAGGTGGACACATACCCATGGTCAGTACAAAGGTTAGAACTCTACTCTTTTGCATAAAGAAAAGTGTAGTCTTGTAGCAGTTAAGTTGCTTATTGTGTGTCTTGTAACATTTAGGAATGTACATACATAAATAAGTATGTTATGCAACTCTTACATAAGAATGGGATATAGTGATGTCCTACAATCTCAGGACATTTGCCATTTGTAATATATTTTGTCAGGACACAACTGCCCAAGGAGGGACTGTCCCTTGCAAAGTGGCACAGGTGGTAACCCTACCCCAGGTCTGCCATAGGGGTTGCAAACACAGAACAATGCCACCACCCACGCTGATGCTGGCAGTGGATATCCAACAATGAAGTGCCACAGCAGGGGATAGGACATGTATGTATAGTGTCACAGCACACATGTGCATGGGCATATACCATCGATGTCATCACGGAATGTCGCCACGGCGTGCACGTATCCCACGCAGTAAGGCGACTATGTCAATTATGTGTAATGCAAAGCTGTCATGATGGATATGTTCACAAATCATAGACAGTATCACAGGCATAGCATGCATGATGGGCGATGGCCTAATGTTATGTACATACACAAGATATGTATGGCCTGCACATATGGGACAATGTAGTAGCAGAATAGGTACCGAAATGGAGGGAACAGCAAGTGACCATGTCCAAGCGTTCCATAGCAGGTGCAATGTGTGCCACAATGATGTCCAGCAGGGCCGTGTGTAAACACATGTGCAATGTACTCAGTACTGACCCCCCCATGGTAGTGTCCACTGAGCGGCAGAACTGGATGTCAACTGTCATGTCTATACAGTCGTCCGCTGTGGTGGTACCATGGGTCTGTGTCACCCTACCAGCAAGGAAGCTATCACATGACTAGTGACACAGTGTGCCCCTGTGGGATGTGCACAGGACCTATGTCCCACAGCATGGTGTGTGTCCAGTCTGTGGATGTCACACAGGCGCCGGGCTGAGCAATGTGGCATGTGTGCACACATGCAGGACTGCTCCTCCCACCCTGCCCACTGCAAGCGCCATGTAGGAGTACTACATGCATCAGTACTGCGGAGAACATGGCCCATGGCAGAGTAGATTACACCCCTGTGTTAGTGGCATGCAGGTGAGCACAGATGTGTTACATGACTGTCATTTGCATATGTAAACTGTCTGAGCCGGGTAGAGAGCACAGCATGACTATACTGAGACATGTAACGTTGTATCCATTGTGTAAGGTACACCACACATGTGTTATTGTAACACGGCCTGCGTGTACATGTGTGTATGGCACAGGTACAAGGGCACCCAAGGTATCAGCTAGACATACGGTCCAGAAATCGTGGTCCTGCACATGTGTACCCACGCCATGGTGTAATATGGCAACCACAGCACCATGTGGGCCATGTGTGTGTACATCAACCATGTACAACGTGATATGCCTGTATAGGGACAGTATCCATGTGATACACACCGCATGACTGTCAGTATGCAAAGGTGATGTGTATGCACTATGTGTGATGTAACTGATGCAATCATATCTACATGATATATCTGCCACACTGACACCTGTATGGGTGTCAGCAACATAGTAGGATGAGCTAGAATGCTGCCAGGTATGTAGAAGTGGTATATGTAGGCATGTACAGTACTGTGTGACAGCAGGTAGTGTCATTATGCAAATACTGAGCATGAGGGGCCACATGTCTGAGGCGTGCAATGCCACCGTCCCTGACTTGTTGTAGTTAGCATGATATGCCTGCACCACTGTGTGAACTGTACAGAAGGCACATGGCGTAACATGCCGATACATAGTGCGATGTGATGCTGGATGTGTACACTGGCAATAGCATAAAGTGGAATGGTGCTGAAGGGCAAAGGCGGATCATGTCTGATGTGATACCCTCTGTACCACCCCAACCACCCATGCAATAATATGACAGGTGGCCAGCATGGGATGTGGTGTGCTGTGGCGCACAGAAGCCCAACAAGGGTGCCAGGAAAGGCATGCAGGTAGTCAATGAGTGTGTGAAGCATGTATGTCAAGATGTGGCCCAGTGCCATACTGAATGGCCCAGTCATGGGTGTAGAGATGCAGCCCCATACGTGCAATGCAGTACCATCCATGTGTAGTGTGATAGATGTGGTAGTGTGGTGGTCAGGGTGCACAACGTACATGAATGGGCTAGCAGTCACTGCCGTGTGCTGCTGCAGAGACATGTAACAGCCAGGTTGGCGGGATACAACAACTACAGCGGTTGGAGGTGACATTGGGACTGTGTTCCCAGACATAACATGTGCATGGCAGTACTATGTATGTGTCCACAGGGTTAATACAATGTCCAGCCAAGGATTGGAACCCTGTAGTGAGTGAGAGTGTGTATTGTTGGTAGGTACCCCATTGGCAGGCACGATGCCAGCAACATCTGTGTCGTCAATGCCTGCATGACCGTGGTATGCTGCATTGAATGTGGATGTAGTCAAACAGCAGAGACATACCACCACACTGCGTGAGGGCCCACACTGCAATGTCTGGCAGTCATGTGTAGGTAGCTAGCTGTGGGTATGTCATGCACCAGCAGGACACACCATGACTGTCAAGTGACACACAACACACAGGTGAACATAACTACCGTGCAACAGCCTGCACATGTGCCCATACAGCACGTGTGCATGGAACAGGAATACCACTGTGGCGTCTGTGAAAAGGCCAGTACCACCATGTCTCAGTGTGGAATAGCATGGTCCCTACCAGTGTGTAAATGTAGCAGAAGTGCACTGTGATCACTGTTGGCATAGGCACGTAGACTGTCCATCGTACCGGGTGCCATGCCATCAACTACCTCTGTCAGTGGATGTCAGTAATACCGGCTGTAGTGTGTATGTACCATGCATGCTGCTATGGTTGTGTGTTTAGGGTGTGGCTAGCAGGGATGGTAAGCACGGATGTTCAGCAAACAGAGGGGGGAGGTGTGTAGGCCTAGCACACAGACACATGGAGGTTTGGTGCATGCTGAGGGTAGTGTAGGTATGGTATGTGTCGTGTAATGTGTCACCCAGCTATGCGTACTGCATGGCCAAGCATGTGTGGGTACATGGGAGTCCATACTAGGGAAGGGCGTGTTGCTGGCAATACACAGCAGTAGCAACTGTCCTAGGTGCAATGTACAGTATGCCAACCCGACTGGCATGTAACCTGTGGTGTACAGTGTATTCACTGTTGCGTGTCACAATGTGCGTAGCGGCCACGAACATGGGTATCTGAACATGGACTACCTATGATGCAATGTGTCATGGGAAAATACAGTATGTGTGTAAATCACGGTGTGGTGTGGGAACCACCCACCCGTGTGTGTTGCAGTGCAGGTATGTGCCTGGGAGGTATGATCTGTGTACAATCTGGACTGGCAGGTGTGCCGTGTAGGGCATGGAGGCAGGTCCCAGGCACTGCAGATAAATGACATGTGTGCTGTACTGTGTGTGCAGTGCTAGTGTACAACACAGTGGAGGGTGTAAGCATTGTCACACATCACTGCATGCTGTGCCTACCTGTGACAGCCCTGCCGGAGACAGACATGTGACACCGCTGCACAGGCAGCATAGCATGTGAAGATGTACATGTGGGCTGCACACCTTAGGCAGATGTCCACCGTCATGTGTGCCGCGGTAGTGTGGTTGAACACGACTATCAGACTGGACAAACAGCACATGCCTGCATAACAACAGTATGACCATAGTCAACAGTCCCAGTGACAGAGTAGGCCAATGTAGACTATCCCTGCATGCAGACCACTGGCTACTGGACACCTGGCTAGACACACACCTGGACGGTTAATTCACCATTGAGCCATCACATGTCCAAGTCCATGTGGGCCGTACAATGTCATCACAGGGTGGTCACAATAGCAGGTGGCAAGGCAGACCACGGTGTACCAGGTGATGTGTCATGTGTGCATATGTCGACTAGCACAGCCGTTCACATGTCTGCAACATACTGGTGCACGATGTATACTGTTACATGATGAATGGAACTGCACTGTCACCCACTACAGGGCCATCTGACACAGGTGTGGTGCGACTGGTGTAACCCATGTTTGCACAGGATACACACTGCTGTTGTAGGCAGCCATGCTGGTGGCCACCAGTGATATATGCAGTGGTCATACAGACATACCGTACACAGTGTTCATGCAGGAATGTCAATTGTCATGGACGTTGTGCTGCTATGTGAATGTGGGTGTTTGTTGTGAATGTCACACATCCAGAAGACACCATCTGGTGCAGTCATGGTTGTCAACACCGGTACACACAGCCACAGCAGTCAGAACCCAGTCCTGACAATGTGTGTCAGTCACCCTTGTACCGTGTGACATATGTGCACATGGCGGAACACCTCCACTGTCATCTAAGCTGGCTACATGATGGCTGGAATGTGCTGTAGAAATGTACAATGCTGGTAGCCCAATGAAGTACCTGGAATCAGACACAGTACACTATGTCAGCCATGTAAACCATGCACAACAATGACCGCCCAACAGACACAAACAATGCATTGACACATGGAACATGTGCTCATGACAACCGCCACTGAGGTATGTTGCACATATTGATGTACAATTGTCATCTATGGCCATAGCATGGATGCAGACACACATACTCCACAGGTAGTACCATGTGATGTAGGTAGGGGGCATTGCTTGTGTATATGTCACAGTAGATGTACACAGACATGTCCTGCATAGCCGTCATGTAGGGGTAGCTGTGGTATGTCACTACTGGACATGCCCATACAAATTACCATGTCCCACAGGAGATGTGTTAGGTGTGTACCACATGTGGCGTGCTGACAACAATCTGCGATGTGTATGGCTGCGGTGTACCTGTGTGACAATGTCTGTGATGGGTGCAAAGGCACATAGTATCGTATTGCATGCACACAAGCCCCACATAGGTGCATAGCCTGAACATACAGTACAAGGGTGTGTGGGATGATAGCAACCCACAGGTGGAGATGGAGTATGGACGGCGGCCCACAACCACATGTGTGTGTACGGTGTTCACGTCCACGACACATGAGCATCTGAGAGGCTAGCGTCACAGCTGTACAGGGTCGCATGCATATATGTTCAGCAACATCCCTGTATGTCCCACCACTGGCCCGTGGACGATGGACACCAACCAAATGTGCAGATATGAGATGTGCACAGCACATCACAGATGCCTACCGTAGAACAGGCCTACCATGTAGACATGTGCACAGTAGGTCTGCGCCACCTGCAGTCAAACACGTTGGCTGCCAAACCACACCAATAGTCCGGGCAATGACACAGATGGGCGTGCATGCCTCTGTGTATGTATGTCTGTGAATGGCTCCGGCATAGCAATATAGCTGTGTCACCGTTGTGAACAACAATATGAATGGGTTGTATGTGTGAGGGTGCATCATATGTGTATGGTCAGATCGGCGATACCATCAGTGGGCCTGCTATGTGAACATCCCTGTCCCCATACATGGATACCTCTGCTGAGGCCAACACCACATTCACACAGGGAGGGATGGCGGTGTGTAGTGCAGCAGCAGACATGTGGGTGGCAGCGGGCAATGGATGTACACATATGTGTTACCCACATCAGTTCAGGCAGCCATCCATGTGCATGGGATAGCGGTGTGTGTACACATACAGCACTGTGTTGATCAACATCCCAGCACATAGCACCTGCCAGGGCTACAGTGTATGTATGGATGTGTGATACCTGCATGCACCACACACACCCTCAACAAGCAGCGTACAGCATACCTCGCTGGAGGACAGTGTCCACACCATGGTGATAAACATGTTGAATGTCCATATTCACACAGCTATGACATATGCAATGGACAGCCACCCTGCCAATACCGTCAGCCACCGGGTGGGTCACACCCAGTGCCATGTATGTGGCATACCCTGCCATATCATGCAGAGCTGACCAGCAAGGCTGCATGAGCTATCACAGTCCCACATGGTGCAATGGACAAAAGGCACTCTCACTATCAACCATACACAGTAGTAATGTGGCGATGCACCCTGTCATGTTACAGGTGCTGTGTGACGCTCTGCACAATGTGTGTGTGTACATGCTATGCATGGCCTTTCCTGCTAATGTGTCATGGTTACACATTGCTCCATGTCTATCACATCGTAACACAGGTGAGCTGTGGCAAGTTGTCCAGCACTGGTACAGTGCTGTGTGGAAAATACATGGCACAACACATGCATGTGCAGGTGTCCATGTGTATGTGTACAGTGCCGCTGCTGTCGTTCACAATGGACACAGTCGTGATGTGTACTGACATATACACAGCGTCCAGGTGAACAGTAGCACAGACGTCACATGGGGACTTATGCCAACTGATATGGACATAGGTGCAGCCAGGTACACATGTCCATGGCAGGCTAACATCTACATGGTGCATGCACAGTGTGATGGGGTGGCACACAGATATGATGTGACACCCAGTGCTCAATGGTGTGAAGCCACAACATCGGCTGTGTCACCGCCACGATGCCCTTCACAGATCACTGTGCAGATGTCGTACATGTCATAGCAATGTATTTCCAACAGTATGCCAGCACAGCAGTGTGAATGTGACCTGCCACCATCATTATGTCTTCCAGATAATGCCACGTTATCGGCTTCCAACATTTAGCCGACAGGAGGAGGAGGTCATCATACCATACCTCCAGAGTAACTACAACGCCCTGTTTAGCCATGTGCCACAGCAGGCACAGGAACGGCAGGAGATGTGGGAGGAGATGTGCAGGAGGGTGAACAGCGTGGGCGGAAACAACCGCAGCTACCAACAAATCCGCGGGCACTGCACAGACCTGATCCGGCATGCAAGACAGCGTGCGCTGCAATCGCCAGGCAACAGCGTGGGACAGGTGGTGGGCCACCAACACAGCCCCACTCACAGCTACGGAGGAGCTCCTGGCCAGTCTGGGGACACCCACGGAACAACACGCAGAACCACTTGCGTCCATCGTGGAGGTGGGTGTCTCCCGAGCTATGAGCCTGGAGCCGCATGGTAAGTCAGTGTTGCATGTTTGTATGATAGGCGGCGTGGGTGTGGGTGTCATAGTACAACACATGATATAGCAATACATGCCAGGTATATGGCCACACAAGATGCAAACCATTGTATGCTATGTTGTGTTAGCAGACATGTGCATAGCACATGCTACCACACACATGCATGATGTGACATGCACAGTGCTGACCGTGGAGATAGTAATGGCTAATGTGTATACCTTTGTGTAATGCCTTTACAGGTACGTCTGGCGTGTCGCAAGGACAAGGGTCTGTTGCAGGTAAGTCTGTTGCTAGTCAAACGCATGTTCTGCTGTATTGATATTCCCCATGTGTCTAGGCATGACATGCTCACCTGTGTGTGCCCCGTCACGGTATACAGCTCGCACCACCTGACATACACACCACCCATGTACAGTAGATACACCCGTTACCGTAGAGTGGTATGACACCACACAACCTATTGGTGTGTTACGTGCATTCAGCTATGCATACAATGGTGTAGGTGTTACACAATGGCTGCATGTGTAGTATGCATTGGTATGCCAGTGCAGTATGCACACAGTACCACATAGTGAGCTGTGATCTGGCCAGAGCACAGGTGTTACCAATGTGACCCATGCCCCTGCATCGGGTGCACACGTTGTGACATGGCGCATGCCATGTCCCATGGGCGTGGATGTCTGGCTGCAGCATTGTCACACCATGATATGACCTATGCACAACATAGCAGACATCCACACTGTCAGCATATCCGTAGAGAATGTGACACGTCACACTAGTATGGGTGTATGTCACATGGGCCACCACAGGGCCGTGTGCACGATGTCTACCACACACAATTGTCAATGACTCAGACAGACAAGGCCATGGTTGATACCTACAGGCATGTTGCCACACAGCACATCCACAGTGGGTACTCACCGTTGCACCCTGTACACACATAGTGGGTTCATCACTGTAGTGGACCCCCTGGACATCTGATGTAGTACACCAGTGACATGGAATGCCTCTCCACAGCTACTACAGGTGCCTCCAATGTCCACCATATACGTGCTGCTGAGCAGCTGAACTGACTTACAGACATGGCAATGTAATGCGTCCAGGTCACGCATCGCACAGACACATAGCTGTGTCCTGCTACTGTGCAGTGGCACAGAGCCCGCACTACACACCGTACAGCTATGCACACAGCTCACAGCAAGCGTACCTGCACAGACATCACTGTTACACATACATTGTATCTGTACACTGTACACATAACACTGCACCGTGACAGCCATTGTGATGTGGTGCATGCGGTGGGACACCATCTTCACATGTCCACATGATACCGCACATGTTTGCGGTGTACATTACATAGTGTCGGCAGCCATGTGTACTCTCAACTCGCCCGCGGCCACACGGTGTATCACGCTGATGCATGCAAACTACCATGAATGTGTGTACTGCATGCCTACTAAATGACACCTGCCTGTTGTACTGTCCCCACCAGGGCAGTGTACATACTGCCACTATGAATGTCTGGTCTGCATTCACTGGTCTGTGTTGTGTGAATGCTGCATGCCACCTGCATTATCACATGCATGGTGTGTGTGTGTGTGTGTGTGTGTGTGTGTGTGTGTGTGTGTGTGTGTGTGTGTGTGTATTGTAACCGATGGTATGTCTTTGTATTGACAGGTGCTGTAGGTGCGTTACCCTCCTGCGGTCAATCTGATGCTAGTGTCCCCACAGATAGTAGTGGTGATGACCATGTGCATGAGGCACAGGCAGGGTCGTCACAGGCAGAGTCTGTGCCACTGGAGAACATCACACATACGTCCCTTTCATCCCCGCACACGGTTCAGATGCCGACACATACCCCAACACCGTTGCCCATAGATGACGGTCAGTCAGCGTCTGTTGTCCCCGAGCAGGAATGTGTGGTGGCTGCAGAAGGTGTGGGTACACACGATGTTGCCAGTGTAAGGACTGGTGCAGTGCCACGCAGGCATGTGGCAGGTGCTGCTCGTAGGGGGAGCACCGCTAGACATACACCTGCCGTACAGGGTGCAGCAGCTGGTTTAACCAGACGCATGTTCCAGGCTGTCATGGCGGCGCGTGCGGCACGTGCCGAATGGCAGAACCAGGAAGGGCAGAGGCTGCACAGGTCCGCAATCCGTACCCTAAATGACAACATCCAGGCATTGGTGAATGCACAACAGCATCTTGCCGATGTTCTGGATAGGAGATTGGGTGACATGGCTGGTCTCCTCGACCGAGGCTTGGCCATCCTTGGCGTCGCGCAGTCCGTGCAGGAACACCAGGTAGGGGTGAGGCATAGGGCACGTGGGCGTGTGCCAGCAACACCACCTGCTGCAGGTCAGCGTGTGCGTGCCACCTCCCATGCCCACCCAGACGGTGCTGGTAGCAGTAGCACTCGAGCTGCTACTACACCATCCACACCAGGAGAGAGCAGGCCGCGTGGGCGTGGCCCTGGGCGGCCCGTCGTGGGCACGTTTCCAGCGGACATGTGACATCGGAGAGTGGACAGTCCGTACCTCCACCTGGTCGTGCCCGTGCGACCCCAGGCAGGCGCGGGTCACGTCGCCACCGGCAGACACAGTGAGCCGTAACACCTGCACTGTACAGTCAGGGGCTGCCAAGCATACCCCGTGTAGGCATCACAGATGACTGAACTGTGTACACACACACCCACACACAGCAGACACAACTGTAGGGCTCCACCACACCCACATGCAATCTACATAGTCATGCCCACTCAATGAACTGGCCCTTACACACACACATGATGTCATCCATTGGTACAGCCCATGCCTGTGGCACACATATCACCCTGTGCATATGATGAAGTCTCTGCCGCATAACTGTGAGCCACACCATCAATGGTCGGCTAAGCTAACATATTCTGATGCACAGAGTGGACATTATACTGAGAGGTGTATGTGATACGTGTGTCCGCATAGAGAGTGATGTGTATGTTGTGGTGTGTGTGTATGGCTGGTGACAGGTGTGTATGTGATGTGGGTTGTGCACGGACATCATGCAGCAGACATACCATGCAGGACAGGTGCAGCATTCATTGATATGTGTACACAGTATGTGTGGTGGTTACATGTGTAGCACCATGTCGGTGCAGTTAACCCGTATGATACTGATGGTGTACTTGCGTGCCTACTGGGAGCACTGTAATTAGTTCCCCACGTGTAGTCGTGGGGTACCCACAGGCATGTCTGGCAACATCAGCATAGCACAGTTACCCGCATCCGGCATGGACCCCTACATAGGTACATAGGCACACATGAGCGTAACAGGATATGTGCCCTCGACATGTGTGGACCTAGCATGACTGTGTGTGGCGTCTAACACCCCTCAGGATGGGGATGCCATATCCATCAGTCCCCAGTCCCTGGTCTAGCAGTGACACACAGAGGTTGCCTGGCGCATAACTATCATCACACATCCACATGTCATTAGCAGTCCTGGACAAAGGCAGTCAGGGCCTTTCCTTCACATGGCCTGGCACTCCTCCCCGTGTTGTAGGGGGTGTCTGGCCGTTAACCCTGTTCCCCCACAACGTCCCACTCATCTTTGTGTTGAGGTGTCTGACAGTCGCTTCTGTGCCCGTGTTTGCATGGAGCCTGGGAGGTGGAATGTGCCCATGTCACCCAGGTCAGACATGGCCGTGTATGTCAGGCACAGATCACCACGGAGCAGCTGTGCTGTGAAGATCCACAGCGGTGTCCCCTTGGCCGTGCAGCTTGTGACACATGTCCTAGCACCGTCATCCCGTCTTGTGGAGCGTTTGCGGTCCTTCCGAGTGCTGCAGGCGTCAGGTTAGCTACAGGCCACATGTGCCATTATGCGCAGTCATTGCTCTGGTGTGTGATGTGTACAGGGGTACAATGAACACCCTGATGTGGTTGCCATTCCATCCAGACCAGGAGGCCACAATGGAATGTCTTCACACCCACATTGCCATTGTGTGTGTTGACAGAGGTTGCCGACAGGTGTGGTAGCCATTTCCCTGAACCGTCCACCATCTTTAATGGCGTACCACCTACATGTGACATTGGGACGAACATGTCCTTCACACTGGGTAGGGCTGCACCTTCTCTGGCATTTAGTAGCAGGCCATGGCTCTGGCACCAGTCATCCATGTCTATGGCGCCCTAGGTGGATGTCCGTGTAACATGGGGTGTTGGGTATGTTGGCGGTGCGTAGTCATCTGCATACCTTGTCTGCTACAATCCCCTATGATTGCATGCACATTGGAAGGTCGGATGCCATATGGCAGGGGCACAGGAGTGAGCCCTGTGGGCCTCCACTGGGTCCAGATATGAGTGTGACAAGGCACCTTGAGCACCAACCCTGTGTGGTGTGACCTCCAACCTGTCTGAGAAGCATCGGGTGACATATGTCCCCACATGTATGCTGGCGAGCCTTTCTATGGGTCCCATGTGTAGTGTGCTCTGAACGCTCCCACCAGGTCATGGTACTGTGTGCAAACCCACGTATCCCCATCAATGGCCTTGGTGACCACTCCAGACTGGACGAGCAGGTTCGGGAGGCAGGATCCGCCCTTGACTATGTAGTTGTGGGTATGTTCCGGTATTGGCTGTACACTGCTATCTGTAACCATGGCCACCTGTATGGACCTCCACACAGCTTTGCAGACAACACTTGTCAAGCGTATAGGGTGTGGCTGTTGACAGTCCATAGGAGCACTACCCTGGCATAGTGGGACCACAGATGCCATATGGCATCCATTGGGGACATAGCCCATAGTAAGGCTAACATGACACAGTGGCCGCATGTGTGGGCCGAGGGCCTCAATGAGGATGGGTAGCACACAGCCAGGGACACCATCGGTGCCCATTGCTGGCGTGTCAACCGCCATAGAGATATGGGATCACTCCAGGCCATATGACATGTTTGGGAGGATACACTCTGGTGGGATGGATATGTTCCCTGTTGGGGGGGGGATGTATGCATGGAACATGTCCTGTGGTTTGCAGACAATGTCTGTGGGTGCAGTGACTGTTGTACCATTCTGGACCATTTCCAGGCAAGTCTGTGTGCCCCAACCATGTCCTTACCACAGTTAGGGAAGGCCCTGTGGTTGTCTCATGTGCCCTCTGCAGTACCACTCCCACAAGCGGACCTGGATGATGGTATGTGGGGCCGTATGGTGGCCTTGGTATGAATGGGTGATGGTTTCCCTGGTACTGTCATTGCTCTGCCATGTAGTAGCTCCAACTGTTGATGTACAGGTAGTCAGTGGCTGCGGTCCACCACACCATGTGCCTACCTGTGGTGGACAAGGTCCTGATGTCATCATGTTTGCCTGTTGCAGACATGCATGTGGAGTGGTCGGGAAGGCATTCGTTAGGCGTTTGCGGTCTGGCCTCTGTTCAACACTGGCATGGAGGACTTGTAGGGTACCACACCGGTCATTATGATGTGTGTGGTTTTCTGTGGAGAGGTCATCACTGAGGTCCCCATGCTGGTGTTGGTTACAGTGAGTGGATGACCAGTGGATCCACTATACGGTCTTGCATCACCATTGAGGGCTGTACATCCTGTGTGGGGCATATCCTCACCATGTGTGATGGGCAGAACTGTCAGACATCCCCCTAGTATGTATGGTGCATGGCTGTTTAACAGTGGCCAGGTGTGTGAACACCTGGGACTGCTGGCGTACTGTGTTGTGCCATGGGTAATGTTCCCAGGCTATGTATGGGTGGTTCATGTCACCCAATACGGTGCTGTTGTGAGAGCATGCCCACTCACCAGTGTCCTCAGGACATCTGTGAAGGTATCCTGTGTTTGGGAGGGTTGTCTGTAGCATGCAACAAACTGTAGGCCAGTCCTACACATGGTTAGTGCACCTAGATATTCCCGCAGCAGCGCCACGTCTGTGGCATGGCGGGTTGCTGTTGTGTGGCGGACACACAGGGCGGTCGGCATTCCGCCACCCATGCCGTCGCACCATGTGTATGCATGTCTGATCTGTGCCGACTCTAAGTGTCTGAGCATGCCCAGTAGGCAGCTGTGTAGATAGACACACAGCACAGTGCACACCGCGCCCGTCTGCAGTTATACCCGGGTGCATGCCTGTATCCCCTACATAGCGGCCACGTCTGTGGCATGGCCAGGTTTCTGTTGTGTGGCTGGACACACGGCGGTCCACATTCCGCCACCCATGCTGTCGCAACATGTGTATGCATGTCTGCCCTGTGCCGAGTCTAAGTGTCTGAGCATGCCCAGTATGCAGTGATGTACTGATCAGTAGTTACTTGTTATTCTCGACTGCAGCACTAACGTGTTGGTGTCTGGCGACAGGATGGTAACAGACTGCGTGACTGCGCACTCTGTCGAACTCGATCGGGCGCATTGCCTCTGCAAATTATACCACTCACGTGGGGTATGCCTCCTGACAGCGCTCTGCTCAGTAAACTCGGTAGCGCGTTCTGTAAATGCTTCATACTGTAGTGTGTTCATGTAGATAGGCGTAGGTTCGTCCCCGTCCCTTCCGTGTGTGTGTGTGTGTGTGTGTGTGTGTGTGTGTGTCTGTGTGTGTGTGTGTTTCCAGCTGCCTCTGCGACTGATTATGCTTTTAGACGCTCCGCAACACATGCCTCGGCTATTTCCAACTATTGTCTTGCGGGTGTCGTCAGCAGCCTACAAGTATGCCTGTGACAGCGCTCTGTTTAGTAAACTCGGTAGCGCGTTCTGTAAATGCTTCATACAGTAGTGTGTTCATGTAGATAGTCGTAGGTTCGTACCCCGTCCCTTCCGTGTGTGTGTGTCTCTGTGTGTGTGTGTTTCCAGCTGCCTCTGCGACTGATTATGCTTTTAGCGGCTCCGCAACACATGCCTTGGCGATTGCCAACTATTGTCTTCTGGGTGCCGTCCGCAGCCTACAAGTATGCCTGTGACAGCGCTCTGTTTAGTAAACTTCGGTAGCGTTCTGTAAATGCTTCATACAGTAGTGTGTTCATGTAGATAGTCGTAGGTTCGTCCCCCGTCCCTTCCGTGTGTGTGTGTCTCTGTGTGTGTGTGTTTCCAGCTGCCTCTGCGACTGATTATGCTTTTAGACGCTCCGCAACACATGCCTTGGCTATTGCGAACTATTGTCTTCTTGGTGACGTCAGCAGCCTACAAGTATGCCTGTGACAGCGCTCTGTTTAGTAAACTCAGTAGCGCGTTCTGTAAATGCTTCATACAGTAGTGTGTTCATGTAGATAGGCGTAGGTTCGTCCCCGTCCCTTCCGTGTGTGTGTGTGTCTCTGTGTGTGTGTGTTTCCAGCTGCCTCTGCGACTGATTATGCTTTTAGACGCTCCGCAACACATGCCTTGGCTATTGCCAACTATTGTCTTCGGGTGGCGTCAGCAGCCTACAAGTATGCCTGTGACAGCGCTCTGTTTAGTAAACTTCGGTGGCGCGTTCTGTAAATGCTTCATACAGTAGTGTGTTCATGTAGATAGGCGTAGGTTCGTCCCCGTCCCTTCCGTGTGTGTGTGTCTCTGTGTGTGTGTGTTTCCAGCTGCCTCTGCGACTGATTATGCTTTTCGCAGCTCCGCAACACATGCCTTGGCTATTGCCAACTATTGTCTTGCGGGTGTCGTCAGCAGCCTACAAGTATGCCTGTGACAGCGCTCTGTTTAGTAAACTCGGTAGCGTTCTGTAAATGCTTCATACAGTAGTGTGTTCATGTAGATAGGCGTAGGTTCGTCCCCCGTCCCTTCCGTGTGTGTGTGTCTCTGTGTGTGTGTGTTTCCAGCTGCCTCTGCGACTGATTATGCTTTTAGACGCTCCACAACACATGCCTTGGCTATTTCCAAATATTGTCTTGCGGGTGGCGTCAGCAGCCTACATGTATGCCTCTGACAGCGCTCACGTCAGTTAACTCGGTAGCGCGTTGTGTAAATGCTTCATACTGTACTGAGTTCATGTAAATAGGCGTAGGTTCATCTCCCGTCCCTTCCGTGTGTGTGTGTGTTTCCGTTGCTTTCGAAAATACAACTGAATAAGCAAATTGTTAAAGTGTTCACAATCAACAGTGTGATATTTAAAATCATGTTAAGACTCACATTGTTGATTGTGAACATTCTTAGGCATAGCATTTTCCTGCACACGTTGTGGAAACGACAACGTTGCATGTTTTAATGAACTGTTTAAATGTTACGAAGACTTGTGTTGTGTCGAACTACGGGGACTATTCTTGCTGCAGGTTGCTGGTTTGTTTGTGTTTCATAGTACAATATCATGTAATAAGTGTGTTCATAGTATGCTTTCTGTGATGTTGACATGTGTGTGTTTCGTTAGCAATACGTCTCTGCTTTCTATGCTGTGGCTACATCTCCATTGCTCGCATAGAAAGTGACAAATGGAAGTGTAAGGGTGGACATTTAAAGCCTGGATACTTCCATGTTATGTGTAAGTCTCACGGGGCCAACGGGTGATAAGCGCATACATGTCTATGAAGTACCTTTGGATACCATATCACGACCTGTCGTGGACGAAATGTTTATGTTGACTGTTCCATCTACCTATGTGTGACATGGTTTGTGGCCATAGGGTGCCAACAAGTCTTCCCTGTTCATTGGGTGTTTGCCATGGTGTATTGACATCAATCCTATTAATTCACCGAAGGATGTCTTTCTTTGGTGTCAGCGCCATAGTTTGACCATCCTATGTCATTCCCAGCAGGCGTGGAGATTGTGCCATTGGTATCTTTACACAGGTGACCCATCTGTTCCACTGTATGGCTGCGTGTGATCCCCATAGATGTGCTGGCACATTGAGTGTTGTGTCGCGGTATCTGCCCAGCGGTCTTGCTTTGAATGGGGAGTGTGTACTGTAGACCGTATCTGTATTCCCTGGGTTATGCCTTGCAACAGCTGTGGGATTACCCCAGGTTTGCAGCTATGGGTGCCATCTTGGCGTCGTTTGTCCATCCATGGGAACTGCCTACTGGACACTAGTATCGGGCTGACAACATTTCACAGCTGCATTCTCCATTTCCGGTGGATGATCGGTATTAGTATTGCGAATGCTTGCATATGCCATGGCCACGTCCGCTGCAGGCGGGGCGGCGAATCATCTGCCAATCCACACCGACACCCATATTTGCATACCCACGATCCCATGTCTGCAACCCTCGACGGTACCCTTGCACACCCTTCATGTGTGCGGAAATGGGATGTGAGCGTGCGTGTATGGGCGCAGCAGCCTGGGGAGTCCTATTCATATGTCCTGCATTTCATGGGCGGCTGTCATCACCCTTGTAGTCGCTTGTGGTGCACATATCTACCTGTGCCGTAGTCACGGCTGTCACCTCTTCCGGTTCACACTATGTTGCCTACACTTACTTAAGGAGTAATTTTTGGTCCTGCAATGGACACCGATGTGCATATGTAAAGTTTAGAACATGTTGGACTGTGTCCATTCGGCCAGTGGGTTTGACTGCCGTATGTTCCCCATTCCGGATGTCTGTCCGCCTACCCATATTATGTAGTGCTACGTAACCCGTGTCCTTCCACAATTTACCCATAGGGTGTTACTGTAGTCCTGCAGGTTGGCAACTGCTTTAGATAATCCTCACAGGTACCATTGTGAACTATCCGCCACTGTATTGTCAGTATAACACAGCGGTACATGTAGAACCTATTTATTCATGACAGTATGTCGTTTATGTGTGTGCAGCCATATTTTAGCGATAGTATGACCTTCCTAGTTGGCGTTGTTGGTGTGCCATTAATATGTGTTCCACAGGTCGCAGGTATGTTCCGCAGAGTGGGCGGGTGATCCCCACATACTTGATAGCACCTTCGCTGCTGTATGCGCTGGGATTACGCGGCAGGATGGATGTCTCTGGGTGTATCTACTGTTGTTTCCATCTTTATGTCCTGTGTCATGCCCTACTACGGCTGTGTGATTCCACCAGGTTTGCTATTATGGGTGCCATCTTGTCCGTCGTTTGTCCATCCTTGGGAAATGCCTACTGGACACTGATGTAGGGCTGAACACATTTCACACATGCCTTTAGCATTACCCTATGGATGCTTTGCATCCTTACTGCTGACTACGCCACGTCCTGTACCGCAGCCCTCCGCAGGCGGGACAGCGGATTATCTGCCAAACAACACGAGCCCCATTTTGCATACCCAGGATACCATGGCTGCAACCCCCACGATGCGCATGACACATCCTTCATGTGTGCGGAACTGGGATATGGGCACATGTATGGACACGGCAGTCTGGGGACCTCTGTTCATATGTCCTGCATGTCATGGGCAGGTATCAGCAACCTTAAACACGCTGGTGGTGCATATGTCTAGCTGTGCCGTAGTCACGGTTTGTACTCTGATTGGCTGATCTCGATGGATAAAGGTCTTAACGCCTTAATTTTGGACTCCTACAATGGACACCGATGTGTAGATGTAAACTGTAGATCGTGTTGGACTGTCACCATCTGGCCAGTGGTATTGACTGCGCTGTATGTTCCCCAATCGTGGATGTCTGCTTGACTACCCATCATTTGTATTACATGGCCTATCTATATCCACGTGCCAGTATGCGGAAATACAGCAAACCTTGCGTCCTGCCCATCTTCATAAGCGACATTATGGAACATATATCGGCAAAACAGACACTGTCAAATCGATAGACTCCACAGTGAAAGGATACTGAGCTCTCTCACCTACTAACATGGGGCATCGTCGGATGCGGAATGCATGACATAGCCGTCCTTATACACTTCCTTCAGAGTCGGTTTAAAGCGAAATAATCAATAAACCTGCTCATAGTTAGGTGGACAGTGCTCCAAGTCTTGATTATAACGTGACATATACATATCAGTGTTGCATGCCTTACTTCATGGAAACAATAATACGGCAACAATGTGTCAATATATATACAATATTGGTAAATACAATCAGTATCCGGACACATAGTTGATAATTGCTGAGAGTGCACCTTAGAATGTAGTGTGTTGATCAGGTTATTGTATATCAATGTGTATAATAGTAGCATTACGATAACAAAGCATGGAATCAATAAGTACTATTTAAGCATATATTTGACAATTATGAATGTAAGCGTGTGGAGGAGACATCCGTAACCTTCCCTGGTTCCACTGGATCGCACCGCACACTCGCATGTCCGGATTGTGGGTTCGCGCAGCGCACATGCATATCCGTAGTCCGTTTATATATGTTTACAGTGTCTGTGTGGTTACGTGTTTTGCGTTACTTGTGACTATTCGGTAACATATGTCTGATCCGGTTGACGGACGTGTGCAGAAAGCACTTACAGCTTTATATATGTAACAGTCTTTGCAGCATGGGCGCTTTACGTGCGTGCACATCTATATGTTCTATAGTCGTAATTCAAGCGTGACTGCATTCACGTTTGGCGGTTACTGTGACCAGTGCCGTTAGCTGTTCGTTGTCATTAATATGCATACCCTTGGTACCTATGTACATTTACATATCCCCCGCACATGCGTCACAGGCATCCATTCTCCTGCTGGGAAAGGTGCGGTACTGCATGTTGAACATTCCTAATTCCCCTCGCTCATGGCCCAGGATGCATATGTCGTCACCGCAGGGCTGTTCAGATGACAGCTGCTTATATCCCATACGCATACAGGCCTTGATTGTCAGGGTGTTGCTGTGGTGCTTTGGGTTTGGTCTTGGCGCCCACTGTGCGGGACTGCCCTGACCCTGTCTGAATGTTAGATGAGTCACATGGGCACGTTTATGTCCGTGTCCATGGTACCATGTCACGGCCCCAATTATTACGTAACCGTGTGTCGATTGGCGGTGTATGCGTTGTAGATCTCGTTATACTAATTGCACACGGTCTGATCGAACTAACCAATTTCCATTACTAACCCTCCGTATGTATGGCCTGTGTCGCAATATTACAAGGGTTTAACATTGCGTGGCGACTTTCACTGAGCCACAGACATGTCCGTTGCTTTGTTTGGCCGGTTCCGCTGTGCTACACATTTAACATGGCGTAACAGGTTGAACAGCTCGAACCACGAGGACATCGGGTTGTCCGTCGTTGTCTATTATTGAATGTCTCTGTGGAGTTTGTTTCACAAAGCGAGACAATGTCGGCATTGTTAGCGGACATCTCGCGCGATGCGTCCGCACCGCGCGGGTGGCGTATGTCTGCCTTTGGCGGCGAACAGGCATTATGCTGTGCCATTATGTCTGGGGATATATGGTTTCCTTCCTTACATAGATGATGTGCCATACTAGCAATGACCCTAGCAATGACCAGCGTCTGGGTGTGGGTACTGCTGTATTACCCACGGGAAGAGTGGCCTTAGGGTAAGTGGTGACCTGGGCAGAAGTTGCCACCGATACATCACCGCTACCCCCTCCTGGTCTACCTACACCAAATAGAGTCTGGAAAGGTGCCCGGTAGAGCAACACCCTAGGCGGCTACCTACTTGGCCTATGCCTAAGGCCGGCTATGTGTGTGGTCCCTTGGGCATCGGACTCGAGAGCGTGCCACGTCTGCCGTGGGTATGTCAGCATTACCCACATCCAGCCCCAAGGCAGTCAACACAGCATCCATGGGTCCACATGGTGTCCCAGCTGTGTACTCCAGGAACTCTATGTTGAATTTAACCCACACTTAGGACAGCTGTTTAATCTTAGCCTCACCTCAGGATCGTGCCTGAGTAGTAGCACAGGCGACTGTAGTCACACTCCACATAGATGGTGCCTCCACTGACCCTGGTTATTACCATACCATTAGTTTGACAAGCCTTATCTGCAAAGCCATGGAGATGGATCATAATGGGACACATAGATAAAGACATAGGGGACCCGCATACTTTGGATACAACCCAGTTTAGCTTGGTCAGAGTCAGATCATGCCCTTTACACGTGTTTCACTTTGTAGAATCAGTCACCAAGGCCATTGCTGAGGGTAAAGCAGTCCATACAGCCTACCTCAACCCGGCAGAGGCCTTGACACAATACCCCCTCGGGTATAATTGATAAACCCGTCATCTTGAATGTAAATCCATACATCGCCATATGGGTTGCAATCGGGCTAAGTCACAGAACACACATGGCCACAGTTGCTGGCGCCATGTCATACTCACAGCCAGTCACAGGTGGTGTCCCATGGGGCTCAGTCCTGGGTCCACTATTTCCAGCATCTCGTTTCCAATGTACCGCATACACAGGGGTTATGGGTGACAATGTTTGCAGATGACTGCAAACCGGGTGCCAAAGTCAGACACACATCTGACACAGATATCCTTCAGGAGTGCCTCACAGATGTGGATAAGTGGTACCAGAGACATGTCCTACAGCTAAATGCCAGGAAATGCATAGGCATACCCTTGGGAAGAACAAGGTTACCCGAGCTACCATATAGGTGGCAATCCACTGAGCACAGAGGGGGTTACCAGTGATCTGGGGACACGTGTTGATGTTACCCGTTAGTTAGACACACATGTTGCTAACATAGTTAGGTAGGCCTTCCACATTGCCCACATCATCATGAAGGGATTCACATCTAGATCAGGGAGGTCATTGTCCTTGTACTCATCACTCAATAGACCTATGATTGGGTACAATGCCCGTTCAGAATGTATCTGACCCAACACCTGCAGCAGCTGGAAAGGCACCAACAGTTCTTCGACAAACAGATGCAGGGTCTCAGGTATATGTGTTATACTGACCGACTGAAAGAATTCCAGCTGTATACAGTTGCATACCACTTGCCCAGAGGTGACCCGTGCCTGGCATACACGGCTAAGTCGAACCCAGATCTGATGACTATGCTTCACGTAAATAAGTTAGATCCTCAGAACCACAAGGGCAGCTGGCGTACACCTTGACACTGTCATTAATCGAGCGTGTTGTTGGGACGGATTCATCACCCAGACACTCACTATGCTGTGGAGCGACATCCCAGTACATGTGAGGGCAAGCACCTCGCTGGCCTTGTGTTAGTATTTACACATGGATGTCTGAATTGATTTATTTAAGTAACCTTCTAAATGAATATTTACATTAGCACATTGTGAATCTTTACATTTCGTTGGTCTATTTTACAGTAGTCATAATCATACGGTTTATGTGTATATATTATGGTTCATTTATATTACTAGGTGTCTGCAGTTCTGTTAATATATTGGCACAATCCGTAGGACATATATATGTATCTTACACAGTCAGACATTTGGAAAACATTTTATGTTGGTTCATGTTTCATATATGTACATATATTTCTATTTTCCGATGAAGACTGTACCTTCGAGCAATGTCTGATGTCCTCACTGTGTGGGATCTGTAACCCAAGTAAGGTTTGTTAAACTTGTCTGCCTTTAAGGCATGTAATTAGTACCTAGCACATCTAATGTACTGACCAATTAATGCTTGTAAATGTAGTAGGTTGGACTGCATTGTATGTAGTCTGAATAAGTCTGCTTATGAAGCAGACGCAGTGGGCTCCAATAGACTATGGTGACTGCCTTTAATTCTTGGTGTGCTCTGGTTGGTCACTGACAGTCCCTACAGTACCTCGTCTTTGCTTTGGACTTCATCGGCTGGTTGTCTGTGTTTGTTGTATGGGGAATGTCAACTGTAGTCCCTATGTGTATGACTTGTGTAATGCCTTACTACGGCAGTGTAATTCCACTGGGTTTGCAGTTATGGGTGCCATCTTAGTCATACGCTTGTCCATCCATGTGAATTGCCTACTATACACTGGTATAGGGCTGTACACATTTCACACCTGCATTTGCATTCCCGGAGTATGGTGTGCATTATTAGCGGAGTGGCGCATGTGCTACGCACGTCCCTCCCAGGCGGGACAAAGGATTGCCTGCGAAACAACACCGAGGCCAGATTCTACATACCCAGACTCCCTTGACTGCAACAGTGGACAGTACCCATTACACATCCTTCATGTGTGCTGGACTGTGATGTGGACGCAGCTGAATGGACCCGATACCCTGGGTATTTCTGTGCATGTGTGCTGCAGTTCATGGACAGCTATCATCAACATTGAACACGCTTGCGTGCATATGTGTACCTGTGACGTGGTGGCGACAAATAGTTCACATGGGTATTGCAGGAAGCTAGCAGGCATTCTCTGAACAGAATTTTGGGTCCTACAATGGACACCGATGTGCATATGTCAAGTTAGATGTTGCTGGACTGTGTCCACCTGCCCAGTGCTTTTCACTGCTGGTGTATGTTCCCCAATCGCGGATGTCTGTTTGACTACCCATTCCACATGGTGCTACATAACCAGCTGATTTAGTACTGTGAACAAATTACATACATCCAAAGATGCTGGTTAGCAACTGCTTCATATACACCTCAGACATCCCAATGGGACATATCCGTCACTATATTACCAATATAACACCACGGAACATGTTGCTTACCTATGCATTCATTTAACCATGTTGTCTTCATAGGTGGGAATGCCATAGTTTACATATCCTACTTGACGTTGTGTGTGTGCCATTAGTATGTGTTCCACAGGTCGCACATCTGTTCCGCTGTGCGGTGGCGGGTGCTCCTCAGTCTGTTGCTGGCAGATTGAGTGCTGTGTGCGCCGGTGTTGTACGACAGTCCGGCTTTGTATGTGGAATGTCAACTGTAGTCCCTATGTGTATTTCCTGTGTTATGCCTTACGCGGCTATGTCATTTACCGGGTTTGCAGTTGTGGGTGCCATCCTGGCCATCTGGTGTCCATCCATGACAATTGCCTACTGGACACTAGTATAGGGCTGTACACATTCCACACCTACATTTAGCATTCTCCGGAGTATGGTTTGCATTATTAGCGGAGAGTAAGGCAGGTGCTACGCACATCCCTCCGCAGGCGGGAGAAAGGATTGCCTGCGAAACAACACCGAGCACAGAGTCTACATACCCAGAATCCCTTGACTGCAACAATTGACAGTACCCATTACACATCCGTCATGTGTGCGGGACTGTGATGTGGACGCAGTTCTATGGAGCCGGTACCCTGGGTATTTCTGCGCAGCTGTGCTGCATTACCTGGTCAGCTATCAGCAACATTAAACGCGCTTGCGCTCCATATGTGTACCTGTGCCGTCAATGAGTTCAGTTAGTTGATTAAATAAGGCGGCATTCCTGTCTTTAGACAAATTTTTGGGTCCTACAATGGACAACACTGTGCATATGTAAAGTTTAGAGCTTGTCGGACTGTGTCCTTGTGAGCAGTGGGTTTCACTGATACTGTGTGTTCAGGAATCGCGGATGTCTGTTGGACTACCCATTCCACATGGTGCTACATAACCAGGTGATTTAGTACTGTGGACAAATGACATACATCCAAGATGCTGGTTAGCAAATGCTTCATATTAACCGCAGACATCCCAATGGGACATATCCGTCACTGTATTTCCAATATAACACCACCGGAACATGTTGCTTAGCTATGCATTCATTTAACCATGTTGTCTTCATAGGTGGGAATGCCATAGTTTACATATCCTACTTGACGTTGTGTGTGTGCCATTAGTATGTGTTCCACAGGTGGCACATCTGTTCCGCTGTGCGGTGGCGGGTGCTCCTCAGTCTGTTGCTGGCAGACTGAGTGCTGTGCCCGGTGTTGGCACGAGGTCCGGCTTTGTATGTGGAATGTCAACTGTAGTTCCTATGTGTATTTCCTGTGTTATGCCTTACAGCGGCTATGTCATTTACCGGGTTTGCAGTTGTGGGTACCATCCTGGCCATACTGGTGTCCATCCATGACAATTGCCTACTGGACACTAGTATAGGGCTGTACACATTCCACACCTACATTTAGCATTCTCCGGAGTATGGTTTGCATTATTAGCGGAGAGTAAGGCAGGTGCTACGCACATCCCTCCCGCAGGCGGGAGAAAGGATTGCCTGCGAAACAACACCGAGCACAGCGTCTACATACCCAGAATCCCTTGACTGCAACAATTGACAGTACCCATTACACATCCGTCATGTGTGCGGAACTGTGATGTGGGCGCAGTTCTATGGACCGGTACCCTGGGTATTTCTGTGCATCTGTGCTGCATTACATGGACAGCTATCAGCAACATTAAACACGCTTGCGGTGCATATGTGTACCTGTGGCGACAATGATTTCAGTGCGCATTGAAATAACACATTATTCGATTCTTTCCACAATTTTTGGGTCCTACAATGGACACCACTGTGCATATGTAAAGTGTAGAGCTTGTCGGACTGTGTCCTTGTGAGCAGTGGGTTTCACTGATGCTGTGTGTTCAGCAATCGTGTATGTGTGCTTGACTACCCATACTGTGTTGTGCTACAGGAACCATGTCTTCCGACACCAGAAACCAATGCTATACATCCAATGTTGCAGGTTAACAACCACTTTCATACCATACCCAGAGGTCACGATTGGGAGGTATTGCCACTTTATTATCGGAACAACACCCCAGACTGTGTACATCATGGGAACTTTAGGCCAGTCTTACCGGCCATTTCCAATTGTAATTGGCAGACACATGTCAATACATGTATGATAACACATATTGTCATGCAGAAGTTGATCTATGTTATTTGGACATTGGCTTCTGCTTTTGGCATCCGTTGCTGTGAGTGTTGCCAGTTACCATACACATTGCTTGCTCAGAGGCAGACTACACAATACTGCGCAGTACTGTGGTCTCCTTTAAGGACCCTGAGCCAGTGGTCGATGGTACGGCAGCCACTGCATCAATCACATTGCCATCTACCAGTACCTACAGGACTGCATGAGCCAGTCATTCACTTACCCAACTGTGGTTCACTGTACCAATGCCAAGCATCCAGTGTGGTGTACCCCAGCCATACACAAAATGTACAACACGAGGAGGTGGCTACTACAAGGTGGAGCAGACACCTTGTGAGGGTCATCATATGTGTAGACTTACACACTGTCATGAAATAGTCCAGGGCACATTCCACAGATATACCTACATGGACCTGGCTAACAATCATACCACCTTCAGTTGCTATGCTGGACACCTGGGAGCTCAGTCCCACATATGCTCTGACTGGGTTCACATAGAGGTGGGGTTTACTCAACATACACACATTGCCAACATACAGGCTGACAAGTCCAGTGAGGACATCTCCACACCCTCCCCCACACATGAGGTGATGTGTGTACCACTGGTTTGTGGTCACCAAATGTTCTGTGACACACAGGTGGGACATGCTCTCTCCAGGGTAGTGGACATAGCATCGATGAGACCAGCTGGTGACCCCGCTGTGTACTCCACTATCTCGGTTATGAATTGGACCCACAGTTAGGACAGCTATTTCTTTGTAGCCTCACCTCAGGTAGGGTACCCAGGTTGTGTCACATGGCAGCTGTAGTCCCGTCAGAGGCCAATACCTCCACTGAGGCTGGTTATTACTGTCCCATTACCCTGAGGAGACCTATCTGCAAAGACATGGGAGGGATCATACTGTGGCTCGTACATGACTGCATAGGGGACATACTTACTTTGCCTCACACGGTTTGTCTTGTTCAGGGGCGGTTCATGCCTTTAAAGCATGGTTGACATTTTCAGGACAGTCGCCGAGGCCACTGATGGGGGTGTTGCAGTCCATACAGCCTACCTCGACCTGGCAAAGCCCTTCATCACATTACCCCCCTCAGGTATCGTTGATAAACCCATTGGCTGGGATGTGAACACGCACATCACAGAATGTGTTGTAAACTGTCTATGTGACACAACCCACACGGTCATAGTTGCTGGCAGCATATCAGACCTACTGCCTGTCAGAAGTGGTGTCCCATGGGGCCCTTCCATGTGTGCACTCCTGTCATACACCTACATCTTCACGGTACAGGCACACACAGGGGTGCTATGGGCAACAGTGTTTGTAGATGACTGCAAAACAGGTGCCATAGTGGGACAGACATCTGACACAGATATCCTTCCAAGGGGCCTCCCAGGTATGCATATCTGCTGTCAGGGACATGTCCCACAGCTAAATGCAAGGTCATGTAAGATCATACCTGTGGACAAGTACTAGGTCACCCCTGTCCAGCATATAGGTGGCTGTCCACTCAGCACAGGGGTGATTACCAGGAATCAGGGGACAGTGTTGGATGGTCACCATTCATTTCACACACACGTTGCTATCGTGGTTGTGTGGGTCTTCTACATTGCCCACCTGTTGGTGCAGGGATTCACATCTACATCAGGCTGGGTCATTGTTCCCTTGTAGCCATTCGTGTTACACCTATGATCTACTACATTGCCCCATTCAGACTGTATCTGACCATACACCTACAGCAGCTGGGAAGCCCACATAGGTTGATCGTTGTACAGATGCAGGATGACACCATTTTGTGTAATGCTGCCCCACATGTAGGACCCTGCCACATCCGTCACATACCTGCTGTTTGGTGTTGACCTGTGCCTGACATACAAGGCCATGTCAACCCATATGTCATGTGTATGCTTCACCTACTGTATCCGCATCCCTCAGAATCACTAGGGCAGGTGACATTTACCTTGTCACGGTCATTCATGGGATGTGTTTGGGTGACACATATATCACCCAGACAATCATTATGCTGTGGATCTACATCACAGTACATGTGAGACAGACATCCTTCCTAGCCTTGTTGGCAGCTATGTTGTCCATTGGATGGAGAATTGGACGTATAGGCCAGGGACTACATCATCATCACTGCTTGGCGGAGATACAGCAATATCATGGGTATTTCATCTGAAGCACAGAAGGTTGGCAAAGTCATCCTAACTATGGTGTAGTATTATGGCTGGGCCTGGGGCGATGGCCTACCCTGTACCTATGGACGTGTGAACCTATATTCATAGTTTGTCACATGTACAATTGTCTATCCACTATAGTCTTTCGCCACTGTATATTTCTGTGGCACATGATTATCCTCTGTATTACATGCAGGTATGCTGTACATTGCACATCGTCTCAGTTGATGACAGTGTATCTGTGTCCCTAACACTGTGATACTGAGGACTACCACACATCCTTCACAGCATTACATGCATATGTCCATTCTATTCTTCTTTGGCCTATGGGGGTGTTAAGGCAAACATTACTCAAGTCCCTGTTTGTGCATGCTTCATGTTGGTGTTTGACCAGGCTCCGTTGCAGTCATGTGTTGGACAGTAGTGTGTCTGTGTGTTTGCCATGTGTTTTATTGCAGTACATCTGTGGGAGGTGTAGTTGGCACATCATGCCTAGGTATCTGTTGAAGTGTGGAAGACACTCTGTGGCCAGTTCATCACGTATCAGTATTTGTATCTGTGTAGTTATATGCAGGTAAGGTCCCGGAAATTGTAACGTAAACACAAACATGGTTAATAGGTGTATAATCATTAGGACAGCAAACATAAATGTCTTTGGGGTTGCTTTGTATTGTTATACAGTCTTCGCCAGGTGATTCGGGCTCTTTGGTATATCAGCTACAAGATGTCAATCAGACTTGATATCCTTTACCAGTTTGAGAAATGTGAGGTGAACCCAGGACAACCTCTCTGCAAACTTTACTGCGGTAGGCGTTGCCAACAGTACCCGGTACAGACATTCGCACTGTCCACTTGGCAATAATGTTCTTTGGATAACAGTGACATACACACAGGATACTGGTGTCAGCTATGCTTCCGTCTTCGTTTGCTCTTATCTGTAACAGACTTCAACTGAGGAACAGTGTTACTAGTTAACAATCCTCTCATGTCACCTACTACTGAGTCATCGACCTCCGGCTCTGCAGGCATGACAGCTTTCCACTCTGGCACATGATATGCCATTCCACATACTACTGGGAAGTGGGTGCAGCACTTTACATTTGGAACTGTTGTCATGCTCAGCAATGCTAGAGGTAGACAGCTCATGTAACTCGTCTGGATGTCACCCACCAAACTCCTCTACTTATTTCTCGGGATCCCATTTTGCGGCGGCAGCAGTCGTGCTGAGTGTGGGTTGTACATGCAATTGACATTCATGGTAATATGAAGTAATCCCCCAGGTAGCGTGATTGTCTGGTTAACTACATGTGTTCTATTGTCACTGTAGCTTCTTTACAGCATGCCAGATCTAGGGATACTTAATTTTACTGGCACCTTTGCCACTGCTGCTGCATCCGGATTACTGGTTGGGAATGCTTCTACCCATTTTCATTATATATATGTGTAATCGCTAAACAGTATTTGTTCCCTTCACATTTATGCAGATGTATGAATTCCATACAAATAGTACGGAACGGTTAGGGTGGTGTAGGTAAACTCACTCCCTTCGGTTTAAATACTCCCTGTGCATGATATCTACGGCAAACGTGACACGCTGCTCTTGAGGTTTGTATGTGGTTCGTAATTCCGTATGTTAGGGGTATTCTGTTAACCAAATGTACCATCCCCCCTGTTGAGACATGTCTCTACCCATGGCTCCACAAAGCCGCATATCTGAATATATTAGACGTTAATATTGGCTTTATCACTGTGGATATGTGCAGTCCGTGTTCAAGGATTGCTCCTCGTCATAACCACGTCGGCTTTTCTGCTTTCGTAGTTGCTGTTTGCATTGTTTGTACAGTTTCTACATCTAAACAGTCTGAGGTTTGTCATTCCTCATTCACACAGACACTTTCCAACTGTGATGCTGCTTGTTTTGCAGGTGCATGAGCTCATGCCTCAACTTTCCTACTGTTATCCTGTTGCTTTCTATGCCCTGCACATTTACAATTACCTACTTCAGTGGGTAACTGCATGTAGTCTAATGCATTCAGGTTCGTATGCATGATTAATCGGTTTACCGGTGGATGTTATCATTCCCTATTCTTCCACTGCTGCTCATAAACATGCACTGCACAGACAACAGAATGACTATCGGGACATATGTCCACACATCATTTTTCCGCTACAGTACAAGCACGTGTTAAAGCTATCTATTCTGCTGCTTGAGCAGACACGTTATGCTGCAGGGTTTGGCCGTCTACAATGTCATTATCAATAACTACTGCATAAACTACTTCATTCGTTCTTGTAGGACTCTGTCTACATGATCCGTACACATTAACTGTCACCTCTGCATCATCTAAGGGTATATCAGTGTTATCATGTCTGTGTGTAGTTATTTAATCCATTTCGTATAGGCAACTGTGTGGTGTGCCATACACAGGTGTCAGACGTGACGTTGATAGGTTTCATGTTGGACAACGTTCAATCACCATGTGAGGTTGACTCAGTGGTATGGTCAGACATGACAAATGTCTAGCACGAGTCAGGAATTCTATCTTCTCTTGCAGCAGATTGATCGCAACTGCATGCCACATTCTCACAGTGAGAGGGTGGTCTAGTAACATTATGGCCGGGGCCTGTACTGCCATGGGTGCTACAACAACTGCCTGTACACAATGTGGCACTGACCATGCCACAGTGTCCAACTGCAATGAGTAGTCATCTATTTAGCGTTGCTTACTTCCCTGCTGTTGCATCAAGACTGACGTCATATATCTCTGCTTACAATCTACGGTCTGACAACATGTGTTATGATTATTCACGAGACCTACTACAGCTGTTGAGGCTATCAATCGTTCTAGTCTGCATAACGCTGTTTCTGCTACTGTAATCCGGTGTACTATGTGTTGTGCTGCCATAGGTGTATTAAAGGTTAAGGCAAACAATACAGCGGATTCCACAGCATTGTTTGGTATCCAGATTTAACATGTGTTAGTCGGCCCAGACACGACATCATTCCCTTCTTGTTAGTTGGCTTGGGTGCTTATTATATTGCTACCTTCCTATCGTCATGTGATGTTCTACCCTACTTGGATACCAGATATGCCAGGTAATTGACCTGTATTCTCTGTAGTTGCAATTTATGCTTGCTTACTTTATGTCCCTGTTCTGCTGATTATGTCAATAATTTATTTATTTTATTTATTTTATTTTACATTTGTTGACCGGGCTAGTCCAGCTGGATACATATCCATTTTCAGCAGAGGCCCGGGGAGAAAAGCTCCTCGAGAGTACAAAACAAAGTATGACGTTAATCAAATAAAAACAATAAATAAAATTCACAGTTTAACAAATAGAAGTACTATATACAATTTAGCTATATTATGCAAAAAAGAACATATTGAAATAAAAAGTTGGGTAACAGGTAAGTAAATAAGTACAGTACAGGAACAATAATGCTATTGTATCTTCCATACATTGCTGCTGGGTAGGGGCCGCAAGCAGAATATCATCCAATTAAAGTGGAGCTTGACTGGCCCCGGGTGGAGTTGACACCGGAATGTAGCTAGCCATCCCCTGTGAGAATATCGTTGTACTTTCACAGTAGCCCCGCGATAGCCGGGTATGGCTGTATCTGTCACCCTGACTGTACAAGCAAAGCAATACGGACTATGTGGATATATAGGTATTGCAAAGTAAGCATAGCTTATATGTACCATGGTAAGATACTTCTGTGGCATGTTCATAGCATTGAATATAGTGTGTGGGTCTGGCACCAACGCTACCCTAAGTATTCTTACATGATTTACAGCTTATACATACTGTACCATCCGCCATTCCCCTTTTGGTTTCCGATCAGGAGATACAGGGGTATTGCATGGTGAATAGCGATTACTTTGTGGATGGGGAATTCCCTCTCTGACTTTGCAGATATCTTCTGGTGTCCACGGTCTATAAGCTACGGGGGTTGGGTCCTGGCCTTCCTGTCCTGCATGATGGTTCGGTACTTCAATTAATTGACAGATATCCTCACTCTGTTTTAGTACTGTGTTCTTACTCGGGTGTCCCTAGGTATGTTACGTGTTCGGGATGTGGTTTCAATAGCTTCTATTACATTTGTTCGTTGTGCTACCTCTGTTGCCACAGGATAACGTGTGGGGACTAGCCTGCCCTCCCGCTTAATATCCTGCATGTGGTATCTGAGGTGGTAGGGTGTTGTGGGGGGGGGGCTGTCGGTACTACTGTATTATGATCTTCTCTGTGTACGTATGATGCTTAGCCATTTGTAGTGTTCTATTCCCTTCGGTACACTACCTCAGTCCACCGATGTGCATGACGGATACCCAATTGTCGCTGTTTTGTCGCCTGCACATCTTAGGGCTGCCACCTTTTCCAATGCACAATGTGGGACATTAGTGTTCGAAACGTGTAATTTGCCTGGAAAATGCATACCCACGGCCAGTACATAGGACAGGTATTCACGTTTTGCCAGGAGAGCGACCAATTGTTGTAGCATTTCAGTTGCTTATTCTGTTTATTATTATATTTTGCTGTTCCACATACAAATTTACTGTTTTATGCTACCATCTTGATATATATCTGGGAAATGTTTGTCCTGAGATATCAGGACATTTGACATTTGTTCGGTTTATTTACAGGACACGGCTGGCCAGAGAGGGCATATCCCTCTCAGGGTGGAACAGGTGTTTACCTTGGAACATATGCATCAAATTTTCAGGGATTACAATGTTTCAGTAACGATATGTTGCCTAATATACCATCAATGTCATATTTATTACCCCATTTTGCTGCGTAACTCACATTATGTGCTCTCTGCGATTGCATATTCTTCACGTCACCGTCAAACGCGGATCACATGATCTGTTGCTTCAATAATCTCCCATATCCTCTACACGACTGCTACGTACCCTTCTGTCATAACACGTGTGTCTCCTTCCCTGTATCCACTGTAGTGTCTACAATCACTATTTACTCTGCTGTGTGTTCCCTGACCTATGTTCAGATTTAACAGTATGTGGGTAGGTCTTCGACCCGATATCACTACTGTTAACAGAAACACAATGTAGTCTGGTCCCTGATCTACAATAGACACAAAAGGCAGACACTCCTTACCTGGGCCTCCTGTTTCAGGCTGCACGTTTTCTTCTTGGGATCCAGTTTTCCGCTTTTCAGCCACAGATCAGACAGTAAACAGCCTCTTTACACACAACAATTCAGTCGGAGGTCTTTTCATTCAAGAAGAACCATTTATGCATATTCTCCAGCGTACATGTCTAACCAGCCATGCACTCTGACCTGTAGCTTACCAAGGGAATTCGGATTACAAGGATCACAATGTGAAATAAGTTGTTACAACCAGACTGTAGTTATCAGTAGGCTTTTCTAAGTGACAGCCGATAACACAGGAGGCTCGGGTTCGAACGTTTTAGTAGTGTACACAGGCAGGCTAAATAATATACAGTCCAAGTATGAGAGTTTTGTCTGACTCTATACAGTAAGCAGTTTCTTTATATAGTGTTTACAATCAGCTTTTGCCCACCTTACTGACGTGGTCGGTCACAGGGCATTTCCATCACTATGGTCCGCAATAGTCTATACATACGTGGGTGCTGGGGTCGTGCTTTTAAATTGTTTTCTCATGGGAATAACACAGCCTTGCAAGGCACCTTGTACATTACAGTATCCTTTTGTGATTGTAGCTGTTTCAAGGACCCTAGACTGTTACGATACAGTGGACAGTTAATTTCTTACTACGTTGCTTTGTCTCTCTGGTAGGGAGTTGTACTGCTATCTTCGATTGAGCTCACAAGGCCATCCTCCTCTGGGGAAGGAGTGCTGTTATGCCTGTACATACATTTATTGTTCTGTAACCCAGCAAATAATTAATGATGACAGACATGAGCCTGCTGTACTGCTTACTGCCAGGTTCAGAATTCCATCACAGTACAGCTTAGCTTCACCAATTACATGCAGGCTTAGTTCTACTGCCATATTGTACGGTACAATTCAATACATTATATAGTATTTCGAGTGTAAACTGGAACTTCATATGTGTTTCTATATATTTTACGAACAACATCCATCCGGCCATATGCATGTTGTTCCGTCCTTTACCTTGACCGTGTGTATTTGTCCGTCCAGCCACGATAATCTCCACATGTGATGTCCCAGTTTCCCCTTCTTTGCCTGTAGCACCCTGTTAGGACGTCCTGTGTGGTAGGCACCTGTTCCGCTATATGTGATCGACTTCACTGCAAAGATAATCATCGATGCGGTGGTCCAACGACCGACTTGTCCACATGTGTACAGTTATGTGCACCGTGTCGTATGCAAACCTAGATGGTTTGGACGGGTACATACTACATGCCGGATGTACACATTCTGCTGACACATTCACATGCAGCCATTTACATATCTGTACCTGCGGTGGGTTGGTGACATGTGGTACGTATTTGCCCGCGTGGCATTGCCTAACACAAACATCTTACCACAGTTCAGGTATGCACATTGTGTGTGGTTGTATAGCTGCACACGGATGCTAGCAGGTTTGGGTGCAGGGGTATACATGGGTGTGACTGACATGTACAATGAGGCTATTGTGTAGTACTTCCGAATGCATGGGTTCTGCTTCTGGATATTACACTTCATCATACACCATCCAGTGTATGCAACAGAGACGTTGCTGGGTCTGGGATATGTTGCTATGCACATGTTTGCCTGTGTTTGAGGTATCTTGCTTCCTTACTGTTGTTATGTCAGCACAGCTACCCGGCTATGTACTGTCACTACTGCTTGTGACCATTATGGTTGGCACCTTTTCCAATGCCCATAGTGGGGCATGTTATGTGGACACTTCGGAATTTGCAGGACTACACATACTCAGGCCTAGTGCAGTTGACAGAACTTCACTTGTTTGCCATACTATGAGCTTATTCTGTAAGCGTTTGGGTTCCTTATTTATTTTCTTATGCCATGTCTGTGTTCCATATCGTAATGTGTATGTTTTATGCTACTATTTACATGTATATTGCGGGAATTTGCATGGCAGGGGATCGGAGGTCATTTTCCATTTTTACGATTGTTGCAGGGACACGACTGTCCAATCAGGGACTGTCCATGGCACATTGGGACAGCAGGTAACCCTGGTGACCATGCCCATGTCGCTACTGGGGTTTCCACCTTTTCCATTTTCCGATCTGGGATATTTCCGGGACTCACATCTGACTTTACAGGCCGACACTTACAAACGGTCACTATATAGCATAGAAATTCACTTGTTTGCCTAAATAATATGCTTATTATTGTGGCAATTTCCTTGCTTATTCTGTTTATTGTGTCATTTAGGTATTTCTGTTACAGAAATAACCAATTCATGCTACCATTACATTAAATACGGGATATCATTGTGTCCTACAATCGTAGCACATCAGCCATTTCTATAACGTTTTTCGGGACACAACTGTCCATGGAGAGACTGCCCCAACCAAAGTGGGACAGGTGGTGACCTTAGTCGCTGATCCTATGTCGGTGCGCGCTGACATGCGGCTGTACACCTTCTCTGAGTGTAAACACTGACAGTGCATTGCGGGACCAACGCGGTCTTATGCGTATCCTTTGCTCCTTGGACGGGTACACTTATGCCTTCGTGGCTTCTATTTGCTTCTCCGTTAATTTGGGATGGGGACTATGTTGCATACTGTACGTGCGTTTCATTCTGCACAGGACCTGGCTGCTGCCATTACTATTGTGGGCGGACCGTGGCTGTCAGCACATTAGGTTGCTCACCTCATGCCGGCTTAGACACGCCTCCAGACGCATCCTACCTGGGCTCGCTCACGTACACTACGCATGTGTCTGTGATTCCGGTGCACTCTCATTAATATGTATATGGCGCTACTGCGCCGGATATTCCATGCACCGCCGGCGCAGGCCTTACGCCGGCCTTGCGCCGAGCTTCATGAATCCCGGGGTCTGTCATAAAACGACATCACATACTCTATTATATCTTAAAGAACCCACTCCAAATTTCATTTAAAAATAAATTACATCATTATTTAAAACTACTTATAACACATATGATCTAGGTGCATATTCAAGCACATAGATATCTCTACTTCTAAAAATCTTTACCAAACAATAATTACAAAACTTTCTTGCTATTCATCTTTTAAGAGATTTCAGTTTCAAAATATACCCCAAGGAACAATATTCCTTCAGTCCTGGGTATGCACAAGCATTTAGCGTCAACTGCTAAAGGAGTTCTCTTTCTTCTATTTTTAGTGCCCACGGACCACCTCTAATGTTTTTCTATACTTGTTTGATAACTAAATATCGAAAGTGGTGGTCAGGATACTCCATAATATGTTTTGCCAGGGTATTATTAGCATTTCACTTGCTAATATGGTATTGATGTTCATAAATACCTTTCTGTTTTTGTTTTTTTAATGGAATAGTGTCAAGAGCCTAAGGAGGGTCAAGATAAGTAGCTTGACTTTTAGTCATCCTTCTACAAATATTCAAGATTTCTTGAGTGTATATATGTACACATATCGGTACCACTCCCTGGATTTGAACCATGTCTGGGTGTGCTAGAATGAACAACAAGGCTATTTCTCATCACACTGAGCTACTGGGGAACTGCAAAAATACTTGACTTAAACCCAGAATCTTTGGATTGCTTATATATTTACTAGAAGTCCAATGTACTATCCAATGCACCACAGAGCCACTTCAAACATTGCTACTTCTTTTTAAAAATTCCATAAGATTAAGAAGGCAGTATTTCCCTTCAACAGACACATTGGAAAGGATTCAATAAACCCTTCATGGCTCACTAAAACTGTGAACACATTGTGGATAGCACACTGATTTGTATTCTGTAAGCGGGTCTATACAGTTTTTAGAGCCACGCAAACCCGATAAACATCAGGGCATGCTAATTACATTATAAGTAGCTGAATTATATGCTAATCAAGCAATCCAAAATGGAGAAGATTTTCAACAAGCTAAAAAGCAATCATGTACACTTGGTGCAAGTTTTGGACTCAAATTCTAAACCCTATTGGAATACAGCCACATAAACTACTCTACACAGAAAAAATGTTAGGGCTTCTGCTGCTCTTCTTCATATGTATGTGCAACAGGCTGAACTCTATGCTGCTGCTGACAGGCCTCAGCAAAGAAGGAGAAGGATGTTTAGAACCCATTCACCTTTTCATGGTCTGCATGAGATGGAAATGGTAGAGTGCTATGATGTAGATAGAGACACACTACAGGAAGTATGCAACCTCTGTCATCCTCAACTAAGAGCAAATGCAAACTGAAGGGAATCCATACCTGTGGAGTCTAATGTATGTAGAATATTAGCTACAGAAACCACCAACAGGGGACATGCTGGGGGTGTCACAGGCATCACCATCCAGGATCCTATATCAATTCCTGAATGTTTATAATACAGCATGCCATTAACTACATACATGCACTTTCCCCATATCCCAGAGGACAGAGCTACTACTATGCAAAATTTCTACCATGCAGCACATTTCCCTGAAGTGCTGGCTGCCATAGACTGCATGCACATTGGTATCAAAGCACCACCTGGGGAGCAGGGAAGCGTTTACATAAGCTGAAAAGGTTTCCACTCCATTAACTACCAGGTCATGTGTAACACTAAGGGAATCGTCATGTATGTGTGTACTGGCAACCCTGCAGTTACTGTGACTCCCATATCTGGCACAACTCTCAGCTCTACCAAAGGTTTTCTAAGGGGAATATCCCACAAGGTCAGTTATTGGGTGATGCAGGGTATGCACTTGAACCATGGCCAAAGAACACCCATCAGAAATGCGCACACACACACACACACACACACACACACACACACACACACACACACACACACACACACACACACACACACACACTCTCTGAAGAATGTTATAATGACGCACATGATCAAACAAAAAACTTCATAGAACATGTATATGGGTGCTGAAGTCAAAGTTCCAGTGCCTATATACATCAGGGGGGACCCTGCAGTATGATCACACTTCTTGTGCTGAAATATTCACTGTCTGTGGTATCCTTTAAAATATTATCCTGAGAAAACACTTCAACTGGAACACCAAGGGGAAGGGACACACATCCCACCATCACTGTTAAGGTCATGACAGCCACACACAGGTAATACTCAGAGGGGGAAGCACCAGCCACTATCGGTGTAGATAGACACAGGTGTACACAATATGCCCTTACCTGGACAAGAGGGAATGGATACCATACATGCTGACCACCTAAGGGGTACAACTTTCATCTTAGGCACATACATAAAATAAAACTGATGTAAAGCAATGACTATAACCTTTACTTACCCATGTAATGGATGTGTACCACTAGCATAACACAGAGTCATACCAAAATTAAAAAATAGTGTAACTGCAGGGCTATCAAGGTAGGTGCTGAACCGGGAACAGGAAAATAAATGGATAACAACACAAATGCATGACAGATCCTTGCATACTGTTATTTGTTAATGTACCTAAGAAGAAGGTGGGTGAGTTTTACAACAATGGCATCAATATATGACAGCACTGACCTATGTCAGTAGATGCATTCTCCATCAAGTAATAGGCCTGATGCATCAAAGATACTCACAATACAAAAACTTGTAAGAAAGCAGAACAATTTTCAAAAGAACATCACAAACACAGATATATACTAAGCACTCAGTCAGCTATGCATTGCGGGCATCAGACAAAAGACTTATGTATCCCTGAATCCAAAAGATAGAATCAAGGAGATGGCACAGTTATTATCATTTGCACAGGGTGTTGTTTTGGGGGTGGGGAGGCAGGAGGCCAAGGCTGACACAAAAAGTAGTGAGTATGTGTGAGTAAGAAGGACAGAAAGACGGGCAAAAAGTTAGATAAATTGGCAAATAGCCACTACGACAGAATGAGCTGTAAGCTTCATGGATGACCCATGTACCTGGTATATGTGTGTGTGTGTGTGTGTGTGTGTGTGTGTGTGTGTGTGTGTGTGTGTGTGTGTGTGTGTGTGTGTGTGTGTGTGTGTGTGTGTGTGTCTGTTTATATGGGCACTCAAGAGGAAACTTGTGTGTGAGTGTTTACTAGAACACAGACAAATTCTGTGCTAAATCTGTGTCCTGGCATGTTGGACACATGTGAGCCGTGCATGGTAGAGGTAAAAGTTCATCTTTGTTACCCCCAACTGCGAGAATTGGCTCTGCCAGAAATTGCACTGGCATGTCCATGTTCATGGTCAAAGGTGCTGCTGCTATCTGAATGTGACTGATCTGCTGGGCAAGCTCTCCTCACGAGTATGCCCAGGCCCATTACCCAATGGCCTACCACATCTGGATGTGGACACCTCAAACACTGATGGAGCAGTGGAAGTAGTCCCACTATGGGAGCATGATCTGACATGGCCACATTGGCTAACATCAGATAATGCTGCTGACCTATGTCCACATAGATGCTGTCCACCTCCCATCAGATGTTCCATCACAGACACTAGACACTGCCAAATCCATTGTGTCATTCACCCAATCCATTGAATCAGCTCTGTAGCAGAGACAGTCACACACATCAGCCTGTGCCACATCTGCAAGCCTAAGCATGCCCTCAGAGACCCTAGTAGAATGTGTCTGTGCCTCCATGTAATGACATACAAGGATCAGATGGACAGTGGACAGCAGCCCTCTTCCAAGCCCCCTAAACAACCCTCCTGCATGGCACTTCGGCCACACTTTGGCTACGGCTCGAGTCAACCAACACTGAAGCCACAGTAACCACACTATACTGATCAAGTGTATCACAATCCACCTGTCCAATATCTGAGATCTCAGTGGAATAGGAATGCATAAACCTACTGACTGTGCCTGAGGGAAATACAGGGGATGGCTGAATGTCAACCTCAGTATCAAATGCAAGGTCTGCACCCACTGTCTGTGTCTCTGCTTGGCCACTATCATCATCAGAGTCTACCAATACTCTGACATCAGGTTGTAAGAGTCTTACACTTCTGCTGTTAGGTTCACCTACAATAATAAGCAACAAACACAGGAACGAAATGAATACTGCACTAAATATATAAAACAATTTATAAGATAACAAACTAACACTGGTCACACTATCGCAGATAGTACAGCAATACAGATGCTCATTACACCCACCTCATACATACAGATAGGTGCATGTATTTGACAAATAGTCATCAATAATCAAAGAAAAAATGCTAGCTTACCATATACAGATTGGTAGGGAGGATACTCCTGGAAAGTAAGGATGCAAATTAAACATCATAATTGCAATAACACAGTGAGACAGTTAATACACAGTTTTGCCTATATGTCTGTTAAGAATTGTTTTAACTGAAACATGCCTGACACGTTCACCAACAGCCCATGTGTAATGAACAAGTGTGTCTTTAAGTCTATAAATGTATTAATAGGTTCAGAAAAAAAGCCAAAGGAAGTGCTAATTAAATTTTTCTATACTTTACTATAGAAACAAATCTTAAAACTTGCCAAATGTAAGCTTACTTGGAAGGTCCCCGTGGCACATACATGTCCTCTCAGACACATCAGCACTGACATCAATCTGATGTTGGTGTGAAGTTTCCATTGAGCTCTCTGGATCTCTGAGTGTGGACAGGAACTCTTCAGTTTCTGTCAGTGATGGTTAAGTAGCAACCCCACTAGTAGCCAGCTGTTCATGGGCAACGGCAGCTGCTCTCCTCCTTGCTGATGAAATCATATCAGTGGCCCTGCAATGCACCTGATCATAAGTCCTGGTGTGAGCCCCTACTGCATTGTCATTGTTCACTAACTGATTCCAAATCTGCATTCTGGCATCCATATTTCCATGTCCGCTCTCAAGAATAAAGGTGTCATGGTGCATGAAAGCCTGCACTATTGCATCATTTTAGGAATCAGTGAAAGGGGGTTTACACTGATTTCTGTGCTTAGGTACCATAATCCTATGTAACATAAAACAGAGAAGGATACAACACATAAATATCACCTGAGTAAATTCCTGCTTTTATACACATTTTTCAACATTAAGCACTAGAGACACATATTTCAGTTATTAAAATTGAAGGTTATGTGGTTGTGGTTGTACCATATCACACTCACACACAAACTAATGTTTGTTCCACACCAAGGAATACCACATTAGTAATGTACTGGTTCACAGTGAAGAAACAGAATGCTTGCACATTTTAAAGAGAAAACCTCTTAAAACACACTTTTGTTATGACAACACAGAAATGGTAGTTGGCCCCCACGGGTCTACTTTATTTAAATGAAAACGTGTTATGTCGAACACCACTCCATCGATACATATACACCGAACTGCGAAATAATCGAACACACAGAACTGCAAAATTACAGTGAAATTCGAAATGTGGAAGTGTTTTGGTTGGCCCGTCTGAGCTACAGATCCGTAAGGTAAGTGTGCGATAGTTACAGAAATTAGGGTTAGGATTACGGTGCGGATTAAGGTAAGTGCATAGATAGGTAATGTAAGATGGGTAATGTATTTAATGTTTAGTGTAGAGTTTGAGGTAGGGGTTTGGTTAGTGTATGTGTGTGGTTTATTTATTTTGTTTGGGTATAGCTCCATAGGGTAAGTGTGTGGAAGTTACGGACCTTATGGTTAGGGAGGGGTCAAGGATAGCGCATAGATAGTGGTGTATGTGGGGTTTAGTGTAGGATTAGAAGTAGGGTTTTGGTTGGTGTATGTTTCTGGTTTATTTTGTTTAGGTGAGTAGTATGTTTCGGGCGGTGGGGTTGGCCAAGTATGACAATTCGGTATTTTGAGTTTCGCGGTTTTGTGCGTTTGATTATTTCGCAGTTTGGTGTATATGTGTTGATGGAGTGGTGTTCAACGTAATGCGTTTTCTTTTAAATAAAGTAGACCAGGCTCCCCCACCCCCAAAAGAAGAAACAAATGAAAGTTTATACAACCAAGAACCACAACATAATTCAGTTGTTATATATGCTTTCAACAGTATTCTCACAATGTGTAAACATTTATAACAGAAAGTTTTATATGATTGCCAGTCACCCCTCACTTTGTCTACCACTCCCCTGGAGGTGTCTATGGGCATCTTAGAAGCATAATACCCTGTGTCATTGACATAGTACACTACATTTCCCTTAACATAGAATATTGTAAGATAACAATGTTAACAATAGCACTTGCGATGAAAGTTTATAACCTGTCAATCTAAGAGATGTAAATGCCTGACAAAACTGCCTATGCCAACAGTGAACTATAAGATGTTAAGAAGTGCATACAGGTAAAAGTTCCATTTTCTACTGCATATAAATAATTTGATTTGTAACATGTTACAAAACCTAGAATTACTGTACTTGATAAATACAATCACAGTTTAGCAAAATCAGAAGACTTCAATGCAGATAAATCAAAAGGAATAGCAACCTTCTGTTTTTCCAAATACACAAGTCTCATCACCTTCAAGTTCCCTAGCTACATGGTTACCGTTTCATGGTGTAGATTCAGGCCTCTGTGCACAGGAAATATGTAAATGAGGTGTGAACTTATTAGAATTGCTGAATACCAAACTTCTGACCATGTAGCAAGAGTAAATACAGTGTAGGCACCACCTCACTGTTAGTTGCTAATAGATTGCAACCATGAATGGTTATGGGTGGGAGAAGGAAGGCATAATCAGTTCAGATTATCTTACCTGCATGGGGTGTGTCACCCAGGATACACTTACAAAGCTTTTAAATGGAACTAAAAAGCACACATTTATAATGTTTGTTCACTAATAGCCAAACTTTCCTGCTTTTGATGAAAACTGTTTTTCACTGACGTATTTTTTTTATTATAAATTTAAAGGTCAATGATATAAAATGCACTATAGACTGCATGTCTCAGGGAACAGCACAGATAAGGAAAAAATGGACACATTACAAAGAGAAGACATAGCTGCACTGGTACAAACAAAATCATAAATGGTTGTGTGATCAGTCATTGCACTAAATATGTAAGACACACATATGCAAACAAATAAAGGTGAACAAGTATATATCTCATGTTAATACTGTGGAGGAAATGGAAATTGCTTGTATACATGATTCGCTTTTCTAATGCAAAGTTGTTCCTGTGGCAAAGAGAGATAGGACACTGCTAGTGTGTTTTGTCGGTTCATTACTAGGATAATTCAAATCCAGAGTTGTATAAAAATCTGTAACGTGCGTTAAAATGTATTTTGTAATTTTTTTTTTATATTAATATTTGCAAGGTGCATGGCTGGTGAAACAGAAACATATTTTAAAATTAATGGAAGTTGCTTCTGTGATAAGGACAGCATAAATTAGAGCTGTGAATCAACTGTGTGTGTAGCACACTTGGTAAATGTGATGAAACACACAGCTGTGCCTGTTTCGTTTGCACATTGTTCACCTAATTGCAAAAAATGCTTTCCATTTCACATACGGGTCCACTGGACACACTTAATTTGGTCTAATTGGCTTGACAATGCAGTTAGGTTGTCATCACTCTTCTCTGTGGGTGACAGTCCAAATTCAGCTAAAAATCTGTCACAGTGCACAGTTGTTGCTGATAAAGAAATTAATAGCTATGGTTCTTTCCAACACCTATCCTGCACATCCCTACCTGCCTTTCACTATGTTTCCCCCTGTTTGCCCCCTTCACCACTACCTGTCTCCCCATTTTTCTTTTCTTTAAAGATTTTTTGTGCGATATGATGCAGCATGCTATGCTAAATAGTGTTATACTGATATATGCTTTTGGAACAATATTAATCACATTCAAAAAGGTACACCTGCACCCTATTTTGAACCCATGACCATCACACTTGCAGAGCAGTGGATAACCCTGCCAACCCAGATGGCTGTTAATAAAAACAGGTGATTTAACCAAAATATACTGATGCTGCGGTTCTCCTCATTAAGTGTGTTTAAAGAGTGCTGTGCATTGCGCCACACTGCACAAATCAGCTAAGACAATTATACAAAATAGTACTATAATTGGCACTCTAGTACACAAATACATTGCTATAAAGGCACAAACATAAGCTTAGATGTAAGTAAGATATCTGATAGCAATTATGTCTACAAAATGTAAAAACACACTTGATAAAACATTAATGGAAAAGAGGATTTTAACTGGGATTCGGGTATACAACTTCAGCACTCTAAAGCCATACACATAATAATAGGTGTAAGTGTGATATTTAACAACAGGTAACTGTGGAATGATAACTACATCATGTATAAATTCAGCTGCTATAACAGTGACTCGGTAGGCGAGTCTGTAAAATGCATTGAAGACATAGCCTTTTGGTACACAAGATCCTGGGTTCTAGTACAGCTGCATCTACCAATGAAAATAGATGCACGTGGCCATAAATATTATAAAGTGTGATATGCACATCTGTCTCTTTACCTATTTATCCACCCAAATCAGTATAGTTAGAATGTCTGCATTGATATAATACAGGGCAAAAGCCTACAGATAAGACCACTTTCACCTACTCCTAGTACAACACTATGGAGTTAACAGAATGTCAGGTAATGCAATAGCCTGCATTCCCAAAGGATGTTGAAGTGTGTACTGAAATTGTGTCCTAGTAATATCACACTGCAGCCCACAATGTTTTGCTGGTGATATCACAGACAACCATAGCTGCACAAGTAACATACATATATGGAGGTTGAGCTAGACGCAAGGGTTGCCATCACACACTCAACAGGGGACTACCGTGACATAACAAATGATTTGGCGGTTGTCCAGTTGTGTCACATCATAGTTAATGTACACTAACCTGTTTTCTAGGGCACACCAAACATTTTGCCTTGCATTGTCTTACTGATACTCTCGGCTGACAGACTTACCTGACACACATACCTTACTTCCTAGTAGAGTGGGCACTCTCAATCTGGCCCTGCCTAGACAACAAGGCTGCCACAGGTCCCACACTTACTCGTAAAGCTTGTTGTCCTGCAAAGTGTTCACCCTTTCTGCCTATGCCTGTTACCTGCTGCATCACCTTCAGCTTCAGCCTGTACCACACACATTTGTGTATAAATAGTATCTGCAACAGACATTCTCTCTGCCATAACATAGTATCTGACCCCACTATTTTCCAACCCATCATATTAGAAATGAGTTGCATTCTACATAGAGGCCTTTTATCTTGCTCAGTGGTTGTATGGGATTGGCTGATTATACTGCAGTCAGCTGTGTTGGGAGCAGTTAGCATTTCAGAAGCACAGACTGGTTCAGAGACAATCACTTGATAATAGAGAAACACGTTAAAAAGGCAAACAGCTAGCTAGGGGAAATATTGTGCATGAGAGTTACTTTGCATGGTCAACTCATTGGCACATTTATATATTTCTGTACCGTTCAGCAGAGGAGTATTGTACTCCATCAGGTATGTAACCTATTTTTTCCAACATGCTACATATATGCCAATATACTTAGGGGGGTGGGGATTACAGGAGTAAACCTTGCTTGAAACTGTACTGATGACAGGTCACTGATCTGCAGATGGGTTACACATACAGAGGAACTACAGTACTGTTAGAGTGCTCTTTGTTAATTAGGTATACCACTCTCCTAGAAAATTTCCTGCTGATAGCAGTGGTAATACTATACTGCTATTTATGTGGCACTGCTGGTTTTAAATATTATAAGGGGGGTTTACACATATGGGCCACAACTTAATGGACTCCAATGTTGGGTGTGTGATCATACAACAGTATTTGTCATGGCATATGCAGGAATAGATGACTACTACTACTACCCTACTCGCATTCCCAGCCTTACTATGTTTGCATGTGTTGAATACGAGATGTGAAACCAAGGAGTACCTACTGGTATCCATCTGTTATTGCTGTATCTCTACATACTATATTCCCACGTATGTGATCCTGACATATGTCCCCATTTTGTTGTCTTTCAGGGAATATGTATCCCCAATGTTGGGGTCCTTTTACAAAGGTGGAAAACAATACTATCCTGGAAGCCCTGCATCAACACCACCAACTCTTGATTTCCAGGGGAGGTGAAACAGGGAAGAATGGGGAGCATTATGGCGTGACCTGGTTCACAACGTAAATGCAATTGGCCACCAGAGCAGGAGATATGAGCAGGTGCAACACCATGCAATTGATATGATAAAGTCTTCCCACAGAAGAGCAGCAGATGTGGCCAGGAATCATGTTGTCATCAGTGGAGAGCCTGCAGTGAAAGAATCACTGTCAGCCACTGAGGAACTCCTGGGATACCTAGAAACACAGAACAGCTCCCAGGAATCCATCACACGGTATATTGTGGATGCGGGTGCCATTATTTCCATGCAAGATGAGCATCCAGATATTCTTACTTGGATCAGCATTGCAATACTGTAGCATTCAATGTGTCAAGGTGTACATAATTTTATGTGGCTGGCAGGAATTTTTATGTGGGGTGGAGATTAGTTGCACTGTGAATCTCATGCTCAATTATGACCAACAGACCAATTAACATAGTATGTACTCTATGTAATGTGAGTTATTTGGCCATAGTAGCCTGTCATAGTGCAACATGGTTTGCTGTTTACATTACCTCTCCCTCAAATATTCACAGGACCATCAGGAATCAGACACAGCCATGCACTTGCTCCTGGTAAGTATAATATTGTCATGTTACAACTGTAGATTTACTGTACAGTATTCACTACAGTGTCATCCCCGGCCTGCTGGCTGGATTGATGTACTCTCTGCATGATTGCCAACCTCACAAATTTGTACCAATGGAGCACAGTTTACAGTCATACCTATGCCTTTTAGTTGTGTCCACACTGACAGATTTGCAGCATTTGCAGGACAGTACAGATTGTCTTATGTGTCAGCTGTGCAGAGTTTTGACAACTGTCAACAGTGTACATCAATGTTGCTCATGGGATTCTTAGTTAAGGAGCTTATTCTTTACAAGTAACTGCAGATGTTTGTTAGAAAATAAAGTCCTCAGGTCCTGGTATATGAGCTTGGGGGTTAAAGAAGTCTGTAATACTGACAGCATTGTATACAGCTTAACATATATTACAAGATGGTACTGTAGAGTATAGTAGTGCATGTATTAATGTACCACTTTTTCCTTTTTATCAGAGGTGACTAGGGGGGGTTGGTCTCTGTCCCCATCACAACCTGATGTCAGTGTCTCTTCAGACTCGGATAATGATGGCACCAAAGGGAGGCACTGGTGGGAGTTGCAGAGGCTGAATCTGTCATAGAGCTTGACATCCCTCTTTTGCCCTCATTATCACTGTGCACAGTCAGTATGCCTATGCATACCCAATCCCCTGAGGCCACTGACATTGGACAGTCAGAGGGTGGGTACATTTAACAGGAAAATGTGGCTACTATGTCTGCAGTGAGTGTTGATACTGGCAATAGCCAAAAATATGGCGCAGGTTCCACATAGATGGATTGATAAGGATGCTCGTAGGCAGTGGCGGCTGGTGACTTCAAATCAAAGGGGGGCTGCAGGAGACAGCTGAATGGGTGGGGTCAAGGGAAGGGGTGTGGCCAGCTAGAAAGGGGAGGAGCTATATTTAAAACCACAAAAACTAACTTTAATTAAATATGCTGCCCTGGGTGCCAAACCATCATTATGAGAGTCCAATCAAGACAAAAATAAGTGTAGAAGAATAAAAATATTTCAATGCATTGGCTGCATGACAGCTTTCTTAATATCTAGATGGAAACAAAAGGTTGTGAGGCATGAAAAAATAAATTACTTTTTAAATACATTACTGGAATGCCAGTCAAAATCAAGTATAAGAAAAACAAGAAGCACTCAACTCAAACCACTTCTCCTTGCACTGAAGTTCTAATTATAATTTATAATCAGCTTTATTAAAGTACCAAGTAACATGCTGAAAGTAAAAATCTCTGTGATGCCCCCACTTGTAAAAATGTTTCTTTTCCAAAAAAGACCTGCTGCCTGACAACTATCTACTTGTTTCATGGGGAAAACATGATCAAAGTAAAAAATGAAAAGCAAACAAGAAACAAGCTCAAGATACATTGCTTAAAGGATTACTGTACAGGTTATGGACCACACATGATTGGCATTCTGTTTAGTTTACGGGTAAAGCCTGTAGAGCTGACTGGAAGTCTCCAACAAGTGTAATGAGCTTTTTAAAATAATGGAATCCTGTCCTTTAATACCCAAGGCTTATACATTATCTAGTCAAGTATTCTCTGCATGGCAACAACAGAAAGGCTTTCAATGTTGGCAATTCTTTAACAGTATGCTTATTAAAGCTTACTTGCATCTTACGATCTCAGACAAGCATACCTTATAGTCATTAAAGCATTGCTACTTAAACACAGAGCAACATGCACTTTCTGAGTAATAAGCATAAATCTGAGTAATAAGCATAAATCAACAGTACAAAAATATGACAGAAACCAGACCGTTCTGCAAAATCAAAGACAGATGAAAAGCCACTATAGTACTTGTGTCTACCTTGGTTGGGGGGACACACTGCACATTTACACTTCATAACTACTCCTTGCCTTGCTTGGACTCATCCAGAGTCATTACATGGGGGAGTGGGGTGCAAGAAGTATGTCACAATTTGAAATGTCTCTGGCTGACTGTGATGGCCCTGACACATTTGTCATACCTCTCAACCTCAGAGCAAGAAATTTGGACAAAGCCATATACAGAAGTGGGACAAAGGCCCAAAAATAAGGACAATTTTTAAATATTGCTCTAATAAACTTAGAAAGATAATAGAATAGGTCTTGCATTAGTATGAATTTTCTGAAGGGTATAACATATGAAACTCAAATGTCTGTCATTATTTTCTAATTTCAGTCTTTAATGATTTGTCACTAATTTGCCAAAAAACACAATTTTATGAAAAATGGACCAAAAATGTGATTCAAAAATATAAAATAGCCACACAATACAGCTGGGAACCTGTCAAAGAAGGGACACTTTAATATTAGTACTGCTGACTAGAGCAGCTGACAAAATAAAATAATCTACATGCATTTCTATAACTTTGATTATTACAGTTATTTCTTAATTGTAAACCCTCCATGTTTTCTTCCAAAATTGCTATTTTGCGGAGGGATTATTAGGGGGAAGAGCAACATTTTGAGCCAAAATCGGGGACAGTTGAAAGGTTGGCTATGCCTAATTCTATAAAGCAATTTATTTGCATGTACCTCTCAACCTGTTAATGCAGTAAATCTGAACAAGGCCAAATATATTGGGGGAACAAATAAACAGTACTAAAAATTGCTCTTGTATAAATTGAGACAGTTGATAGAATAACAGTTCTTACTTTAGCATGCATTTTTCTGAAGGTTATGAAGTCTGAAACTCAGTGTATCATTACTTAGTGACTTAATTCCTAAATGATTTGCCAGAAAACTACAAATTTTATGAAGAACAAACCACAAATAAGAAGCAAAAATCTATTCATTCTTTGAAAATCTGGACAGTTGGGAGGTATAGTTCAGCTGGGCCTGTACGGGGTTTGCTGCCCTTCCCCCCAACAAAATCATGGTTGAATGGAGCCTCTGCAGCCATTCCAATGAACCATTACTTGGCTATTTCACTCCATTTACCATAAACACTAATGTGCATACTGCTTTACTTCTATGATGAGTTGGACTTCATTTGAAAGTTTTATTTTGTATTTTACAGCACAAACACTAAGTCATCTGCTAAACAAAGCAATGCAGTCTCACAATGAAAACTTAGCATTAAAACTTCTCTGCCCTTGAAACTCACATTCATTGAAACAGCATTGAAACCCACATTCAAAGAAAATACATTTTGCCAGTGGCAGATAAAGATTAATTTTGGGCTGTTTTCAAATCATAGGTCCCTTGCATATGAAACATACATGTGCTCTTTGATACACCTTCCTCATTGTACTAAATTATATTCCTTGTACAATACAGTACAGTTGTTAGAGGGCGTTTTAAATTTGTTTTGAACATTTTTCCAGTAAGCAATGAAACAAAATGTATGCACCCATAATGGCAAAACTGCCCAGTTCAGAACATTTATCATAAAAGTCTACTCAGACGTCCACAGTCCACCATTATCAGTAAATATGCACAATTCTACAGTCCATCATTATCAGTAAATATGCACAATTCTACAGTCCATCATTATCAGTAAAAATGCACAATTTTACAGTCCATTATCAGTAAATATGCACAATTCTGCAGTCCATTATCAGTAAATATGCACAATCTCTGAAGAAGTAAAAGTCATCTAAATAATTCCACATTAAAGAAATCTGTAACTAATGAAGTGGTTGCTGCTAGCAAACACCTTTATATTTCATGGTTTCATCGAAAAATAAAGTGCCTGTTGCCCCTCAGGAATAAATTGCCTATATTACATTAAAAAAATGATAAGCTAGTAATATTGCAAGAGGAAATGTATGGCAAATTGATAACAGACTCATAGTTAGTATCTTCACCAAGGAGAACATTCTCAGTACGGCAGAATCCACCCCTTGTGGGAGCAGAACCCACAGCCTTCTGCATCAAAAGCAAGTACACAACCTGTTGTGCTATTAACAAGGCAAGCCAGCTTCATTTAAGCAACACTAAACTTCTTTTCCCCCGCAGCTCTCAGCTCCTTGTAAAATCTACTCAATACTCAACTGCATCTCAACTTCACAGCACAAGAAAACTGGAAAATGCCAAAATGTATTGGGGGGGGGGTCAAAAGACCAAAAACCAGGGACACATTAAACATTGCTTGTATAATCTTGGAAAGTTGCTAGAATAAAATGCTGTGTTACCATCATACATTTTACTGCAAAGGTCCCTGTGCAAAACAGTCAGAGCAACATACCACTATGCCAAATCAGCTGCTTTGTAAAAGAGAGGAAGACTGAAACTTAAATGGCTATCATTTAGTGAATTCAGTTCTCACCATAGCTGTCAACCTTTTAGTACAAAACACCTGGACAAACCCAGTAATGAGGGAATACAGCCCTCAAACATATTCATTGAATTCAGTTATTGTCATAGCTGTCAACCTTAGCACAAAAAACCTGGATGAAGCCAATAATGGAGGAATACAGTCCCAAAAAATAGGGACAAATTTCAAATATTCATCTTATAAACTTAGAAAATTGCTAGAATAAAAGGTTGTGTTACGGTTGTGTTATTATGTATTTTCTGAAGAACATGAAGTCTGAAATTTAAATGCCTGTCAATTTTACTGCTGACAGAACAAAAACAATTTTCAGCAGAGACCCAGGGAGAAATACTGCAGACACGTCTTTGTAAAATGACAGGGCACCAGAGCAAATCCACACAAACACAAGGAGGAGACGCAGACTCCACACAGAAGGCACCCCAGCCAAGAATCAAACCAGAAAACCTATAGCTGTGAGGCAACAATACTACCACTGCACCATCAAATATGCAAGGAATTAAACATCAGGAAACCTGAAGTCTGAAATTCAAATGCCTGTCAATTTTATTTAACATTTGTTAATCAGGACAGTCTGACTTGGAACAAAAAAAATTTTCAGCAGAGGCCCAGGAAGAAATAATGCAGGCATGTCTTTGTAACATGGGAGGACACAAAAGCAAACCCACACAAACACAGGGAGAAGATACAGACCCCACAAAGGCAGCACACCAGCCAAGAATCAAACCTGCAGCTATGAGGCAACAATGCTACCACTACACCATCAAATATCAAGCATGGCAACATTTACAAACCACAGATATTATGAGGAACAGATCAGATCAAATATGAGGCAAAAATCTGCAATTTTTATTTTTTTTTTATAAATGGTGGTGGGTAGGGAATTCAGGTCTTTAACACCTGCATACAAGGTACAGGGTTCAAGCCTGAGGTATTCCCTAACACACACACACACACACACACACACACACACACACACACACACACAGGGTGAAACAAGAGGAGAGGCATATACATAAGTATAGGGACATGCTGAGTTTGAGGGAGTGAGGGGTTTCGCAGAAGCATGCAATGTCCAATTGCTCTGATGTCTGTGCTTTTGGCGGTGCCACAGTGTTTGTTGTTCATAAGCTATGATGCCATCATGCAGGTCCTTCAGTACTTTGACTCTCTGTTGCCTGGTATTGCTGCTGACAGTTTCCATTCTTAACTTTTTCTTCAGGATGCTGGCATTTCAGCCTTCAACCAATTGCCTTTTCACCTTAACATTACCTCAGTGTTTTGCTATCACTATTTTAGCATTCACTGAAGTAGCACTCACCAAATTATCATGAAGTCACTAAGATGTGCATACATACTGTGAATACATTTTATTTATTTATTTATTTATTTATTTATTTATTTAACATTTGTAAACTGGGAAAGTCCATCTAGGACATAGCCTATTTTCAGTGGATGCCCAACGAGAAATGTTCCAGAATCATGTCTAATCCTGAATTTACAACATCGACCTCAGACACAATTTTATTTTTAGTCATGCTCACATAGAGATTGCAATAAACCTACTATTTCCATGTACTGCTTGAAACGAGGTTTACATTTTTTCTGTATTGGATGATGAACCTGCAACTTTGAAGAAAAGTGTAAGTATGGACTGAATTTGCTAAAAAGCAGGAATGCTGGGTAGATTAGTTACATTACTTTATTTATGCTAGAGGGTACTACAGCAAACACAAACAACAAACTCAGTTTTTTAGTGCTACCTTTGTCTAAAAGCAACAAATGAGAATAGACAAAATACTGCATGCCCAAGAAGAAACAAAACCACTGAGATGCCCAAATATTAGAAATAAACACTCCTAGCTTGCTTTGGAAATGACACTCATTGCTGTAAGGCCTTTAGTTAAAACAGCAATATTTCAGTGTGTGAAGCATTGCACTTTGTGCAGGCTAGTGAAAAAAGAGAGACAAGTTATATATAATATTACATATTTGCAGCTGAGACAATTTTGGGAAAGGATGTCACATGCTCCAAGCACTTCAGACTTCAAAGAGCAGTTTGCATATTTATTTAATTTGATGGTATTGCCTAATATGACTGTAATATGTTTGTTTTTAAAAGTATTCATGTTGGGGTATTATTAGTTAAGTGTGGATGACAATTATCAACAAGTTCAACAACGCAATCCAAGTAAGTGAGCATGCATGGATGGCACAATACAAGAGAAGGACGAGTCTGGATGACTCAAATTACATAAATAAAAGTCAGGAGTATTGCATATACTGTAGGTAATTAGACTCACCAGATCAGCTTAATAGTAAGTCAATCACACACTGTCCATCTGATCGAACGAAGTTGGGAAATTAATTAGGTTAGTTAGCCAGCCCTTAGCCTCAGGACAAGATGACATTTGAGGTTTCCCTTTATGCAAAAATGCAGAGATGTTAATTCAGTGCTCACCCAGCTGCTACTATTTGTTTCTTACTCTTTTCCCAGCACATAAAGCCTGGGAAGAGAGCAAGAACCAATCAGAAGCTACTTAGCCCATGTACGTGCCTGCGGACGTCGCAATCTAAACCCCTTCCAATTCTATGCGGTTTGGAACCGCATAGACTGCTGGGCATCAGACTGATGTCTTAATTTGCTCTCCAGACTGCAGCGCTGGAGTAATTTGGATCTAAGAACGACAGAAAAAAAAAACGGAATTTGAAAGTGCGCACTCAGTCAGTCGGCGTAAAGCAGCCGGCTGATAAAAGGTGAGCGACTCAATGTAAACTGACAGTAAAAAAAAAAAAGTAAAATTAAAAAGTTAAAGTACTTTTTTCTTTTTTCTTGAGGGGGCTGCAGTCTGGCAGACCGATGCCACGAGCCACCGCTGCTCGTAGGAGGCCTGCTGTCCTTCCATCAACTGTTGCAGGTGCCGCATCATATGTCACTAGGCATATGTTTAGAGCCATCATGGAGGCACAAGCACCTTCTGAAAGGACCTCCAGATGAATGTTCAGGGTTATGGATGCAGTACAGTCTGACATCTGCAACTGCCTCCATCACATTGCTGATACCCTGGATCAGTTGACTGATACAGTGGAAAGACAGTGGTCTGAGAGAGATTGTAGAATATCTCTCTTGGAATGGTCACTGTCTCTGATTGAATGTCTGGTTGGAGTTGAGCGTTGGACTTGTACATGTAGTTCAGCAGTTATATCTGCTGACAGTTCATGTAGCTGTGCTCAATCACACTCCCATAGTGGCAGTATATCCAGTGCCCCACAGGCGAGTGTGTTGTCCATACCACGATGTGGTAGGCCATGGGTTCATGGTCCTGGGCATTCCCAAAGATGACGTGATCCCAGCAGACAGCAGTCAACCTCAGGTAGTAGTGCCACTTCTGACACTGTGCATGGAGGTGCCAGTGCAAATCCTAACAGAGTCAGTTCCCATGTTTGGGGGTGCAGAAAGGGTGAACTGTCAGCTCTACCATTCACAGTTTAAAGCCATGCAACATCAGTCATGTAGGACTAGCACTCAGCTTGACTGTGTTCATGCAGACATGCACACACCACTGTCACAATCAGGTCACCTGCAGACATAAGCAGTACATACCATGGACCATCTTGCCTGTTTTGCTTCCTGACTCTCACACATGCTTGACAACCTATTGGATCAGCCTAGGTTTCCTGCACCACCACACGACACCCTGTGCAAGTGATGATACCTCCATGGTAAGATCTGACCTCAACTCAATATCATTACATATAAGACTCACACCTGAACCCCCTTCACCAAAAACAGGTGTAACTTCAACAAAGCAAAGGATAACCTCTTATGGAATGGTATAACTGACATGACTGCAACACCAACCTCAGATGGGGCAGACAAGTATGGCGGCTGCTACAACAATGCTTTATGCAACCGCCTGTACAACTGCATAGACTCGGCTGTAGCTGACAGGAGGGCAAGAAGCTCCTCATGGCACAGTAAACTGGGAGCAGTCATACAATCCCCCAGTTATTTCACTCTCCTACAAGATGGTCTTCATGAGCATATGCTTCTTCATATACTCATGGCTGCAACCCCATGCAAATGTGAATGTAGCATAATTTCCATTGGTAACAACCATTTTCTCATGTAGCTTTGCAAACACCAGCAGCGATTGCACATAACACAAAGTTTCCTCACATGGGAATTTCAAGTCCCCAGTATCTGTCCTATAGAGATCATGTACAATAACTGTCACTGTAGCTTGTGTCATATAGACCACTCAGACGTGATCTCTGCCTTGTATACAGAGTAATGTCTGAGCCTGCTGTATTGTAAATGCTGCATATCTGTAAGAGGAATGGTGCATGTATTACCTGCTATAGGAACATTGCCTAGTATGTGACTATAATGCATGTTGGTGGGGAAGATATGTGTACCACACTTTCACAAACCATTGAAACACCCCCCAACTAATGGCAAACAGTGCACCTCACTGGCACTTTTCAGATGCCATCTATATGGTTGCCTGGATGACTGTCATGTCACCACAAGGCATCTGTGTGTGTTCCTTGTAGACAGGGCAATATGTGTTGAACATTTAAACAAGCTAAGAACGTAACTAGGATTTTATGGGACCTAGGCCCATTAGGCTACTAATGTACAATGATCCTATGATCCCATACCCTAATGTAAAATGCTCTAACATCCACACACACACACAGACCTGTCTACAGTGAGAATAGTACTGCCACCAGTTCACATGCATAGAACACTCCACAGCATACCCGGTGCAAGTTGGCTGTAATTAGATTAGAATCTCTACCTAACTTATGGTACACACTAGAGATCATAGTATTTAATGCTCACGCCAAACCCAAGTGTGCTGTTATCATTGGTTTAGGTAATGTTTTGGTAGATTACATCACCAGGCTTCAATCTGGTCAGAACATTGGAGGTGCATGTCACCTGCAACAGCCAAAATACTGCAAAACCACAGCTCTTTCTATGTCAGTGTGGTGATCATATTTATTTTGCAGGGAGACACACACACACACACACACACACACACACACACACACACACACACACACACACACACACAAAACAGGTGGGCTGAAGTGAGATTAGAACCCCACCCTATCTAGTCTTACACACTACACATCAGATTATTTATAGCACACACCATGGCTTAAGATTGACCTTGCAATGACAGTTGGTACTGTTAAGGTACTTGACATCAGCAGGCCTTTTGGAAGAGAGGGGCATGGAGACCAACAGCATCTGCAAGGGCCAAAAGGTGCAAGCCCATTGACATTTGGAAATCAATATGGGACTCCCATTTGTTATGCAGGGGGATGCACACACACACACACACACACACACACACACACACACACACACACACACACACACACACACACACACACACACACACACACACACACACACATATACACCAGGTAGGCTGGAGTGAGATTAGAACCGCTACCTATCTAGTGTTACACACATAGCACTTCACAGTATTTACAGCACACACCACTGTTTAATTTAATTTTATTTTTTTTTCACGTATTTGACATTTGTTAACTGGGTTAGTCTAGCTTAGCCAAGTGGCCTATTTTTAGTGGAGAGCCAAGGAGAAAAGCTCCAGTTTACAGAAAAATGAATTATTTACAAGAAACTATATAAACAAAGAAAACAAATGTTAACATTCAGTATTGAAACATAAAGTACAAAGACTATGCATCCAGTGGGGAACAACAAGAATTAACTTCTGTTGTCACTTAATAAACCCATTAGTCTTCCCTAGGATTATGAAAGTTCCAAAACCCTAGATTCTGCTTATAAGGTATAGCTTAACCTCCCTGGGCATGTTTAGTATGAATCACTCAATCAACTTGACGTGCTTGTCAGGTAAACATGGTGTTAGTTTATACATGGTGCCATGCACACTCTTGAGCAGTACAGGGGTGAGTATTAAAAGAGTTTTGTCTAGGTAATGCCTTGCAAGCATGCCTAATTAGCAGTTCAGTTCTTGCAATTATTTGTTCAGCATTCCTGCTAATGAGAAGCACACCCACAGAAGGCACATCAGAGAGAAAAGCCCCACCGAGAAGGCCCATGCCATATTTCCTGAGTTAGCAGTGAACTTTGATACATACGTTTCTTAACATTTTGTAAGAAAATTTCTTATGGCTTAAGTCTGACATTACAATGGCAGTTGGTACTGCTAAGTACATGACATCAGCAGGCCTTGTGGAAGAAAAATGCTTGGAGGCTGGCAGCACCTGCAAAGGCCAAAAAGTGCAGGCCCATTGACATTTGGAAGTCAATATGAGATTCCCATTTATTATACAGGGTGACACACACACACACACACACACACACACACACACACACACACACACTAGGCTTGAGTGAGATTAGAACCCTTACCTATCTTGTCTTACACACTCAAGATCATAGCATTTACAGCACATGCCACAGGTTAAGTCTATTTTACATGTGACTGCAGGAGAATACTGTTGGAGTACATTAACTTGGCTTGTGTTGAATAGTGTGTGAGGGTTGCAGAGTGGCACTGCTTCTCAACTGTTCTCTGCATCTCATAATCTTGCAGTCAGAAAACTGTTTGTTGTCCTAGCTATGTGTCTACAGTAGCCATTTTAGCCATATGTAGCTGTTTGCATTTGGATGGGCAAGCCTGTGGGCAAAAACAATGTGCCCTGTCATTGTGTGCGTACACACCATTATACATAACACCACCATTTCAACTGTTGGTTTATGTGTTGTGACATCCAGCAGGCACATGGTTCTGTAGGTCAGTGCATTATCTACTGTTGAGCCCTTTGAAACCTTTGAACAACATTATATAGCTGTCATATTGCAGCTTCAATCACCAGTATCAGGATATGTAAAAAGATGCAGACATACACAGACACATAATCATATATCTGTAGAAAACAAGGACATAAATATACATGGAGGTGTGTGTGTGTGTGTTTGTCTATGTGTGTGTGTGTGTGTTTGTGTATATCATAGATGTATATGTGTTGTGTAGATGTATGGGGAGAGAGAGATGTATGCCTCTATAAATGTATGTGTATATAGATTTATATATACGTATAGGTGTATATATATATATATATATATATATACACATATATTTATAGGAAGAGTGTGATACTGAGAGAAAAATATGTATAAATATATGTATGTAGCTGCAGACATATCTATATATGAAAAGTCATTTTGACTGGAGAGCAACAGAATTGCACACTGCTTAACTAAATATATGAGCATGTCCAGTGGGACTTTAGCTAATTATAAACCGATTGCAACCCACACCTACCTGTAGTCCAGTACAGGATTTGTGTGTTACACAAAATTACATCTGTCCATGTTTCTGCACTACTGCATGCCACTGAACTTGCCAACAACTTTCTTCAATTATGTGACAGACTTAATATGTCACAAAGGTTAATATTATACCATGACCCCCCCCAAAACGTGCACGCTGATTGGCCAGCGTGCCCGTTGTAAATCGAGTTATACTAATGGAAAAAGGTCCAGTCGCCCGGACTTTTTTCCCTTAGTATAACTCGTTTTTTTAAAACACTGTCTCGCTATGTTAAATGGGTTTAACATAGCGAGACAGCTTTAAAATAAGCAACGGAGATCTCCATTGCTTATTTTAAAGCTGTCTCGCCATGTTAAACCCATTTAACATAGCAGACAGTGTTTAAAAGAGAGAAAGCAAGATCTCCGTTGCTTTTTAGTTCGCTATGTTAAATGAGTTTAACATAGCGAGACAGTTAAAATAAGCAACGGAGATGTCCGTTGCTTATTTTAAACTGTCTCGCCATGTTAAACTCATTTAACATAGCGAGACACTAAAAAAGCAATGGAGATCTTGCTTTCTCCGTTGCTTTACAACTCTGATGTACCGCGCAGGCGCCAGTACATCAGAGCTGCCGCTGATGCCAGACATCTGCGGAAGGGCAGCAAACAGGCATTATACTATGCCATTATTTAAGAAAAGTAATAGTTTCTTTTCTTAAATAATGTCATATAATAGCAATAACCACTTCTGGGTGGGTAATGCTAAATTTACCCATGGTTGGCTTTGTTTGGTCCTTCGGGCTTTGCCCTTGGGACCAAACCACACCAACCGTGGGTAAATTTAGCATTACCCACACCCAGGCGTGGGTTATTGCTATAATATTACACCACACACACATGCTGACAGTCTGTAGCACTAACAGTAATAGTACCTGACATCCAAAATAAATGGTTATGTCTACATTAGAACCATGAATGGCACAAAGCATGATAATCATGCTAGCCTTTAAGTCACACAAGCTGTTTGACAGACAGGCATCATTCATCACACAATGAACTATATAAATACGTATATTGTTATTCCTACATTAAGTAAGATATGGAATGTTTGATCAATTTCTGTGTTACTGTCCTGAGACTGCCTGACATGCTGATCTACCATTGCTGATTTTTTGTTGCAGCAGTTGCAAGAGAACACTGCTGTGTTGGGGGTGGTGTAACTCCATCACATGTTCTGCTGGGGTACAGAGTATTCTGACTATCATGCCACCCCACTGTCTAACATCTCCCTTCACAGATGTAATCTCTTGCAGTAGGACAACATGAATATTCCATGCATGAGGCCTAGTGAATAATCATGGAAACAAGGAAGCAGAATATGTAGCCATAGTCCCCTGTGATGTAATTTCTGTCCAAGTAGCCCACTATATTTACTTGTCTAATGTCCCAGATCCATACATTCAATGCCATATCATAATAATCCTTACAAGTACTGTGAAGGTTACAGATTACCTTGCAAATGTAGCAGCTGACACAACTGTAGTTTGGGGCTGACTCTACCTGATGCAAGCAGTTTACAGCCAATACATGAGTAAGTACAGGATGTGTGGGCTGCCTGCCATCATTTCTAATTGCTGTATGTGAATAGGAGTAATGTGTCAGTCCATAGGTCCCCAGGCTGCCAGTGAATGTACTATGCGTTGCCTCCTAAGCCAATGCCAGGGCATACTGAGCATACTGAGCATACCTACTTCTACCTACAGGGACATCAGCAGGGGGATACTCCTCAAAGTCCTCCTATGACTTTGTCTGTGTTGACATAGGCACTGGTAGGGGCTGTGTATCCCATACCTTTTCTGATCCTGCTGCAGCTGTATCCACAGGATCATATTGTGTAACATAGAAAATACTGTGAATATATGTACACATGTGGCTGGAAAATAACGCAGGGCTCTACCAGATATATTGAGGCACTGGAACCATGACTTCAGCAGCCCAAACACATACTGTATGATGTTCCTAGTTTGTGTGTGTGCCTCATTATGGCATTCAACTGTGGGTGTGTGTGCATTTCTGATGGGTGTTATCATCCATGATTCCAGGCCGTAGCCAGCATCCCCCAGTAAATGGCCCTGTGCGATGTCCCCCCAGCAAACATCTGGTAAAGCTGTGGGAGTTATGATAACTGCCAGGGTTGCCAGCACACACATTCTGGATAATCACCTGGGCATTGCACATGACCTGGCAGCTGATATGAAGTGGTACCCCTTGTGGATAATGTAGATTCTACCCTGCTCACCAGGTAGAGCCTTGATATGTATATGGGTGCAGTCTAGGGAACCCAGTACCTCAGGGTAGTGTGCTACATGGTAGCACTGTTGCATATTGCTGGCCCTCACCTCAGGGAAGAGGGGAAATATATGTACTCACTGGAAGGTGGTAGCATAGCATCCAGGAAATGGTGGAGTATCCTGTATGCAGATGCCTGTGACACCCCATCCTATCCCCAGTTGGTCTTTGAAAAGTACCTGTAGCAAGTATGCTAAAGGCTACACATACCTTTGTTTTCACTAGGATGGGTTTCCCTTTGTTGGCTCTGGCTCTGTGTTGATGGTGGCAGAGCTCAGTGAGTTCTTGCAAAATGTCCCTGTCCATCCTGTAGCTCTCTACAATCTCCATCTCAGGTAGTTCTTGGAAAGTTACGCTGGACCTGAACACTCTACAGCTTCTCAGTCTAGGCCTATTTTCAGCAGCACCCAACAGCAGCAACTTCAGCATCTAGCACATACAGATGTGATAGTCCTGCAGCTGCCCCTAGCATTATCTCAGTTAAAATTCCCAAGTGTGAACACCAGTGGTCCAGAGTATTGGGGAAAAACAGATTGTAGGGTGTATGCATACTTTATAGAGGTTTGCTGTAGATACAGCACGTGTGATTGGCTAATTGTTATGCATTTCACCTGCACAGAATGTGATTAACATCATTTAATGGCCCTACTTTAGTGTGTGGTGCAGCACTGTGCATCGCGCCACTCAACATAGCTTATACACATTAATAAATATTTATTGGAAATATCTGCTTTCCATTCATTGCTGCCACTGTCACGTGGTTGGTGTGCTGCCCGAACATGTTCAGCTTTGTGCAGTGACATGCAGTATAGGTTACACAAAAGTGAAATTCAGTAACTGATTATATCTGGTTTTAATTGCTGGTTGTCTACATCATCATTTTGACCTGGGTGGTCTGCAGCACAAACACATGCAGCGGGAATTAAACAATCCTGAATGTGACTGGATACACAGCACTGCTGGCATTCACATCCACTAAGAATATCAACATGGTGTGGGAGCCTACACAAAGAGGCTATGTGAACACAATCACTCCATTTTGCTATTCAAGACATGCACCTCATTTGCATACATATCCATGCTGACAGTGTTGAAACTACACCATTCAGAGCCATATGACCTGGGCAACAGCACCAATGTACTATTGTATGGCACAGATACAGGGAGCTATAGTACATTTCTGACATATATTGTAAAATGCACCTTTTTTAATTGTATTTATTTATTTTTATATTAAGCATGTTTGTGCACTGTTGTGTGCAGCTTAAAACAAACTGATATTATTAAACAAAATAAAATATTATTTTAACTTATCCACTTCCTGTTTTTGACATCCACAACATTAATTTTGCACATATTTGTATGTGGTCATACAGTTTCAGGGGATGTATGTCCACGTTTCTTGTTTTACATCTCCTTTTCTCTGTGTAGACCCCTGTATGTGGAAGAATTCTCAGTACATTTCGGACACTGACATGGGGTCTACACTGATCCTTTTCCACTTGATGGATCGCTCTGCTTGCCTCGTTTGTATAAGATTCACCTGCTTATCAGGTTATTTACATTCCTCAATATTTTCCTGTTTGCACGTGCATGCCAACACTAAACAGCACTTACTGAATATAAAATTTTTCACACTAGTGTATGTGTCATGCCGCAATTTGTACACAGAAAAAAAAATCATGGAGGCTTTATTAAATTCCCCTGAAAATGTGATACAGAAGTGCAGACATAACTTACTTTGCATTTCTTCACATCTGAACATCAGAAGTATATACAGAAAGGAGATATAGTGGGGGGGGGGGACACAATGAAAAGCATTAGTAAGACCATAATTTATTTTGCATTTCATCACAATTAAACATCAAAAATGGTATATATTTTGTGGTGAGTGAGGATGTGTGTGTAAGCAGCAAAGCAAAGATCTAGGTTGTGTGATTAAAAATTTTCTGTGATAACCATGATGAAATAAATTACTGTGTCATTATTTTAATTTCAGTATCTTCTATATATTCTTCCCATTGTATTTATTGATTTGTTTAGCATGCTATTTTTTTAATTATTAATTATTTTTACAGGTATTTTATTATTGATGATACATGGGAGTTCTATTAATCATTATTTATTACTGGTGACTAATGTGTGTTTGAAATTAATTCTAATGCATTTGGTAACTACTTCCTGTTTTTTTATGATTGGTGGTAAACATCTATTTAAACTTCCTGTTGGTTTAGCCTGATCATTTCTGAAGAAGTCATGACACGATGGACAAAAGCACTTAATTGATCATGTATTTAATAAAGTTTTAAATGCCTGTGAGGTTGAGCCTGTGAGCCTGGTTACTATGAGCTACTGCATTTGTATTACTGGCTATTTGTGATTGCAGTAGTTAAGTTCCAGTTCTTCATGGTTAACAATTACATAGCTATTAATCTGGCTTTCAGTGAGGAACAATGGAAGGCTGAGTAGTGCTGCTTTTTTACAAGAAAAGGTTTGATAGTTAATTCTCTCCCATCTTCTTTATAAAGATTGTATGTTCACCCTTTGCACTCTTTGAGTTTTCTCCAGATACAAAACCTTCCTTCCACATCTCAAAGGTATGCAGTACATAGCTGACATACTCCAAGAGTGCCTACAGGTGTCTGTGTAATCTCTTAATGAGTTTGTGTGTGCATTCTGCAATGGTCCAGCTTACTGTCCAGATTGGGTTCACTGCCTTGCATTCATTGACTACAAGGATAAGCACTGATGTTCCTGTGAAACTGTAAAAGGACAAAGGTGATGAATGATCTAGTTTGCCAAAGGCTGGGTCAATGTGTGTGTGTGTGTGTGTGTGTGTGTGTGTGTGTGTGTGTGTGTGTGTGTGTGTGTGTGTGTGTGTGTGTGTGTGTGTGTGTGTCTCTTGCTGTGTACAGAGGGATTCTAATGCATGTAGTTTTTGTAGCTATGTAGAGTCACTGTACACTTCATCCACCTTCATACATTTTTAGAAGAATATCAAAGTTTTAATTAATGGTGATATAACCCATTCAAATGTGTGCTGTCACAACTGAAAACCAACATCTTGTATGGTACATGCGATTCAAGCAGCAATCTGTAACTTGTGGTCTTAGATAGTTTGTTCATGTCCAGCCATTACTTCTTAGACTCACTTATGTCAGTGTGATTGTGAATGTGCATGTAGATAACAATGTTGTCACTCAACTATCTGTTGTGCACAAGTGTGCTTGGGGATTCCTATTACAAGAATTTATGCTCATTTTTCACATAGCAATGCTTACTTGGATAATGATGTGGGATGACAGCTGGCTTTCCCATAAAGCATAATAAGGCTTTTCTTGTTGAATGAAGACATGAGACAATGTTCTGTATGTTGCTGCTTTAGTAAGGTATCTGTTTGAATCTGTTATTGTTCACACATTATGAATGATTGCTATTTTCTTATAACAGTGATGACTGCATTATGCATCATGCGTGCTTGGGAATTCTTGGTAGCAGGCAATGTTTTATGAGAAGGACACATATAGCAAAAGTGTTTTTAAAGAAATTACAGGGAATTCACATAAGTGGAGTCTCAAAATTTCATTAAGACTTCCACTGTGACACATGTGATTCATACACATGTTGTTAGTCAGAGGACTTATACAGTTGCTGTTTAATTCCAGCAAATGACATCATTATACAAATGCAGTAACATTACACAAACAACATTGCATGAAGTTAATATTCTCATTTTATACTTTGGAGAAAGAAATATCATCATTTTGTAATTTCCTGCCAATGAAGTAATTGCTGTATGAGTCCCATGGTGTGACTGCTCCTGCAGCACATGTACTGAGAAATTACATGTATAGCATATCTACACAGAGTGTGGCTCAATTCTGGGAGAATGTTGTTGAACAAATTATCAGGAGCAGCTTCCTTGGTCAAGAAACATTGATCACGCACCGCTCACAGTTATGTGAACATTAACTTTGTTACTTCCTTGTCATGCTTCATACAAAATCATACCATACAAATTATCCTCAAATGTTCTTTATAACTTTGCATATTAGTTTCATGTATTTCTGATGATATCCATCATTATGTGATGTGGCAGACACAGTCAATGCACAGCTCTGTAGAGTGTACAGTATAATAAGCAGGGGGTTGAATCAGGTAACATCTGACTGTCAGATAACTGCTCCAGGGTAGGAGATCCATAGTTACAACAGGAAAATGTTGTAAGCCCATAAAGTGTGTTCATCATGACACATACAGTATGATTGTTTTTGTGGTGCCACAGGCTGATACATGTCTTTCTGATATCTGTCTTGGCATGTGTTTGAGTCTGGCAAGACATAACACTTGTATATATTATTAATTGTTTACTGGTATTACTTAATTTGCATATAGGAATACACTATATTACATGTCTTCTTCAAAATATGCATTTAATACTCTGATTGCTTTCTTCATACCATACAGTTTTAGGCATGATGACTGACCTAACATTTATTCTGATATCTGTTGTTATTATGTCTGTTTTTAGTTATGTACATGGGTAAATAATTGGGAACAGTCTTAATTATTATTACATCAACATTGGCATCTTTTTTTAATGTTTCTTTGTGACATAATCACATTTGACTGCATTAACTGAGTACATTTTCTGTACTTACCCTCCCCTCATACTTACGTCTGCACTATTAACATTGTAATCTATATATATTCTCTCCACTTAATGTCTCCTACATCTTACTTCTTGTCATTAGTTTGCCCTTACTTCATATAAGCTGTCCAAATGTGCTTGCATAATAGGTTTGCCTGCAGGCAAAACAGTTTTGCTCACATTGTTTGTTTGCACTTCCATGCATCATTTCATGGCTGCCAACACAGGTACAGTCCATGAAACAGTGCTTGGTAATATGTAAGGATGATAAGTAGTGTGCACATTCAATAAATATTGCTGCTCATCATGCTAACATGCTCTAATCATGTAGGCTTCACATGATTCTTAATGAATCCCAGGGGCAATATGCTTCTTTGATTTTAATACAAGCATACATTTATATACTATCTGAGCTTTAACTTTTATTTTTTTCAATCAATTCCCAGGGATATTCTCTCTCAGTCAAGATATTAAATAGTTTTATCACTCCTGTCTGAAAATTACGATAATCAGAAATTAATCTAGACAGTCTATCTGACCTTTAAAAAGACTATTTTATAAGAGAGGATATGGTTAGTTTTATAATATAAACAACAGTTAAAATGGTGGGTTTTGTAAAAACAAAAATAGATTCAAGTTTTTCTAACAGTATAGACTTGTAAATTATAATATTCAAATATTTAATGTCTGTGATGCTTTGTTGAAACATGACATGTGAAACTCTGTTATTTTCTTCAGAAATAAAGTAAAATGCACAACAAAATCATTAATGAAAATAAAATTATTCTTCCAGTAACATAAGACCAAATTTGGAGAAATCAGAGTGCACACAATTTCCATAACAACCCTTTTGTTTTGGGTAAAGCTTTCTCCTCCAGTCCTCAAATAATTATTTTACAACCATCTCCATCAATCACATAACGTGTTAATCTCTTTGGTATTAAATGTTGCAAACTTGATCAATATTTTGCAAAAACACTCCAAACCAAAGTAATGTGGGGTGGTGCAAATAAACCTTTAATATCTGCTATTAACAAATATTCATATTTAAAATTATGTTGACCAAGTTTGTACAAATAATCACTGTTACTTTCCTATCTGTGTAGATCCATTTTGTTCATACATAAATGCTCTTGACCTATAGACAACAGTTCAGTTCTATATTAGGATGTATGGTCTTGTACATTTTGTTTTTGTTTGTTTTTAATTTTTATTAAAAATTTCCAAAACATATTGCAAACTGAAATGTTATCACACATAATAAACAACTAAACAACTATTTACAATAGTGTCTACATCTATTACTCCAATTATAATCAGTTACATTTCAATGGAAAAAAAAATATTTCAGCGAATAGACTTGGTACTATATAAGCATTAAATCAATGCTTTTCTAATAAATCAGTTAAAGATAACCAATTATTATAGTATGAAGTATTTTATCAGTTCTCATTTTTATAGTAACTAATTTGTTTGACACACAATGTTGGCAATATCTATAAATTCATTAAATGAGGGAGTAGTATCCTTCTTCCAATTAAGACTAATACTTTTTTTCTAGCAATAGTCAAAATACTCAAGAGAAGAGGGTACTGCAAACTATAAACATTTTCAGGAATTGAAATTCCAAAAAAAAAACTTGTGCTTTAGTAGAATTAAATTTATCTGTACACAAATCTTGTAAAAATATTGATATCCCCCCAAAAATTGTATCACAATCAAAGACCATGTATTGCCAATCTACCTTCAATTTAGATTTACATCTCCAGCTCCAATCTCTTTTTTATATACATAAGCTATATTTTATGAAGAGTAATGTAAGTTCTATGTTTCAATGTCCAGGAAAGTAATTTCCTATATAATGAAAAAGTAGTTTTCTTTCAAGATGATAATATTAATCTCTTCTCCTCTTCCAGTACATGAGAGCTGTTAACTAATGAAAAAGTATTCACAAATAGCTATATTTTATATGTATTTTTATGTTTCTTATCAATTTATATATTTTAGGTAAATATAATTCCCCTAGGTCATTAAGAAAGTGAAGATTATTTAGAAAATGTATAAATGCTGGAAAATAATTTCTTATTGAATCAGACATTTAATTAATTTTGGAATTAATAAATTGTTTATGTATCTCTACATTTTATCTGATTACTATATCATATTTATTCATGATGAAATCTGTAGCCTATAATTTTCCTACAGTTTTCATCTGATATAAAAAACATTTTGTTTTTATTTTTTAACTCTAGTATTTTGGGAAATTTAAAGTATTAATACAGTTTGTTGTAAAGGCAATTGTTAATATTATGAAAATCCAAACTTTCATGTTTTTAAAAATAAAACTTCTAAATGTAACTATAATAATGTTAATATAATATGAGTCAGATGGTTTATTAATATTCCTAGAAAGGTTGTCCTTTAATAACCATTTAGAATATTTTCCTGAAATCTGAGCATGTTGACGTGTATTGTTATTATTACCATTAACCAGATACTTTTATGAAGTTCTCCCATTTGGCTGAATGATTAGGATTTAACCACAATGTTATATTTTTCATGACAGAAAGCAATTCATATTCTTCTATATCTGGAAATTCTACTCCACCATATAGCCACTCTCTGTTATGGTGTCCCAAAGCCAATCTTGGTTTATTATCAAAACAGAAAAATAAGTAGACTTTTAAATTGTTTAATAAATTCTTTTGAGAGAAAAAGAGTAGGTGGCTGGATTGTATATCTATTTTTGGTAGTATAATCATCTTACTTAACATTAATGTATCTTTCATAGGAAAAACATTGTAGTCCACGTATTCATTAACAATTGAATAGAATCCAAAATATTGTTTTAATTAACTGATGATATTTCATTATAATTATGTGACAATACAATTCCCAAATATTTGTTTTTTTCTCCTAATTAAATTCATTAAGCTTTTTTACATTCATTTAGTCTATTGTTTTTTTTTTTCTTATTATTGTAACTTAAACCTGATACAGATTCAGACATTTTAGTGATTGATTCAGAGTTAAAAGGTGTATCAGTATTGCTAATTGTTAATAAAATATCATCTGCAAAAAAAAAATAATAATTTTAGAAGAATAATTACCATTTACTATAAATCTCTTTCTATCTAAACTTGATCTTATAATTTTCACTAGAACTTCAATCACCAGAGTGAATAATAAAGGGATAATGGGTAAACTTGTTTAGTACCTTTAAAAAATTGTTATTGATTGAGAAATAAATGAACCCAATTTAATAGATGTAAAGGAATACTGGTAAATATAATTAATAACTTGTATGAAATTATCTGAAAATTCATATGTTTCTAATGCAGAAGCTAAGTAAAACTAACAGCATCAAATACTTTATTTATATCTAAATTATTCACAACTTTTTCATACTGTTGGCATATTCAGTTGGTATTCTTTTGATATTATCATAAGATTGCCTATTTAGTATAAAACCCATTTGATCTCCATCTAATAATAAAGGAAGAACACATTTAATTCCATTAGCGTAAATAGATGCAAAATGCTTATAACTGATATTTAATAAAGATATGGATCTATAACAAACACATAATGATGGATCTTTGTCTTGTTTTAAAATATGATAATAAAACAAGTGTATAATTCCAATATGGGATTGTATTGGATAATTGTAAGATTTAGACAACATGATTGCAATTTAATTTTTCTAAATTGAAACATTATGTTGTAAGCTTTTATGATATTTTGTATTAATATTTTTTCATTTCTTCACCTAAATCTTGTTTACCTTTTTGTATATTAGTTTTTAGTTTATCAATTTGTACCTCTAATTCTTATAATTATTTATCCCCTTGTTTCATTTTGTTAATGTACCAAGCCATTATTTTATTTTATAAATAGGACTTTAAAAAGTCCAACAAAATTATCTGAACCTAACTAACATTATTAATATCTATAAATTGCTAAATTTCATCAAAAAACTATCTTAAATTCTTTTAATTTTAATATATATATATTTTATATATATATATATGTGTGTGTGTGTGTGTGTGTGTGTGTGTGTGTGTGTGTGTGTGTGTGTGTGTGTGTGTGTGTGTGTGTGGTTATGGTCTGATAAAGGGCATGAGATATCTTAACTTTCCAAATGCATATAGAACATGCAGACAAGTGTACCTTTGGGCAAACTTACTTTGCAGAATTGGTAGGGCAGACACAATGATCACCAGGGTTAAAATGAATGCAATGAATGCAGTAGGAACATATAGAAAAGTGTACTCAGTGCAATGTACACTATAACATGTTTTTGGCATAATGAAATATAAGACTTATGGTGTTCATCAAGGGTGCATAGAAAGCAGTATAAATACACTGGTCTTGGGAAGTGTGCATATTGAAAAGGGCACAGACCTGAATGTTAGGAATGAAGGAAGAGGACAAGTGAAACATGATAATGCACACCAGATAAGAGTATGTCAATTCAAAGACAAAATGATCAATTTTAACAAATGGCTAAGCTTATGGTGTCATTCTAAGGGGATCCAGTGTCTGTCTGCCTGGGATGACATGATAGACAAGCCTCGCTGTTTTGCCAGAGATGGGTTGCACCTGTCACCCCTAGGTTTTTGAATACTGGCCAAGGCTCTTGCCGTCCCTATAGTGCCTTTTTTAGGCAAGGCTCAAAGGACAAACCAACCACCGTAATCAGCACAGGTAACCAAAAACTAAGGGTAATGCTACTCAACGCCAGAAGTCTCAACCTCAAAATGCGCTCACTTGAGGCTCTCCTCAGCATGGAGAAAATTGATGTTTGTGCAGTGATGGAAACCTGGTTCAAGGCTCAAGAAAGCACCTCAGCACTGCCAGGTTACAATTCATATCATACCTTCCGGCCTCAGTTACCGGATTGCAGTACAAAGGGCGGAGGTGTATCCATATTCATTAAGGATACCCATATCTGCAGGTTAGTAGCGCAGCATGATGCCCCAGAGATCATCCATGTGCAACTAACAGCAGGCAAAACCACATTTCAATTTGTAGCTGGTTATAGATTGCCCACCATGTCTCAAGATGCTCAATCTGCATTCCTTGAGACATTGGAAAATATAAAGGTCCTACCCAACACCATAATCTTGGGTGATTTCAACTACCCTGGTATAGACTGGGTGAACTACCAATGTTCCAACTCCTATGCTCAGCGATTCATAGAATTTATAAATTCAAATACCCTTGAACAACTAGTATGTTCCCCCACTAGAGTGGACAACATATTGGATTTAATCATCAAAAATATGGGCGCCCATTGTAACACACCCGTTATCACTCCCTCCTTGGTCAGATCCAACCACAAACTGATAATCTTGGACATCCTCACCCCTCCACCTCCCCCAGTCAAAGAAACCATAGTCAAAAACCTTTCCAAAGCAAACTTCAAACTACTTGCATCCGAAGTGGAAAGCTTCACTATTCCCTTGCAGAAGGATAATGATATCCAGGATGCGGAATCCTACACCAAGGCACTCTATATGCATCTTCAGGATTGCATGGACCGTGCTATCCCATATAAAACCAAGACTCCTTCCTCAAGCAAGAAGAAACCAGTCTGGTGGACTCCAGCCATAAGCAAACTTTACAATAAAAGTAGGAGACATACAAAAAAAGGCCGCCAAATCTCAAGTAGAAAAATCATCCCTGATCAGGATTAGTAAGAAATTGAGGGCCCTTATCAAGTCAACTAAAGCTAATTTTGAAAATAAAGTTGCCAAGGATGCCAAGAATAACCATAAGGCCTTCTATGGCTACGTCAAAAACGTAAATGTCAATGCTCAGGTCTGTTCTGAGCTAGTACAAAATGGAAAAAAATACACTGACCCTTCCGACATTGCCAACATCTTGGCTGACAGGTTCAGTGCAAATTTCTCCCCCCCCCCACTCACCACCTACAGGGCTATTACCATTCCAGGGGATTGTGTAAGTCCAATTATTACTGATACATTGGTAAGCAAGGCTCTATCCAAAGCTAAAAACACTGCCTCCATGGGACCAGATGGTGTCCCAGGCAGTGTCATACACGAGCTCCAAAAGGAATTAACCCCACATCTTATTACCCTGTTCAGTCTCAGCCTCTCCACAGGATATGTGCCCATAGAATGGCGCATGGCAATGGTGGTCCCAATACACAAGGGTGGGGCCACAACTGACCCTGGGAACTACCGACCAATAAGCCTGACCAGTCTGATCTGTAAGGCTATGGAGCAAATCATTATGGAACTCATAAATGAAGAGATTGGGAACCTCCAGTTGCTGGACCCCACACAGTTCGGCTTCATCAAGGTCAGATCATGCCTCCTGAACCTGGTGGATTTCTTTGAGACAGTTACTCAGGCTCTAGATAAGGGAAAGGAGGTACACACGGCTTACCTTGACCTTGCTAAAGCATTTGGCACCATTCCCCATTCAGGTATTATTGATAAGCTCACCAGCCTGGGCATAAACCCTTACATCACAAGATGGATCGCAAACTGGCTCTCAGACAGATCCCATAAAGTAAGAGTAGTGGGATCTATGTCCAAATCCAGACCAGTAATGAGTGGTGTTGCTCAGGGCTCTGTCCTTGGGCCCCTCCTGTTTGGCATATACTTCTCAGAAGTACAGGCAAGCACGGAAGGGCTGTGGCTGACTAAGTTTGTGGACGACTGCAAACTGGGTGCTATAATAGAGTCTCCGGCTGACATGAGGATCCTCCAGAAGGGCCTAAATGAGACTGATGCATGGTGTCAAAGCCATGGTCTCAAGCTAAATGCAAAAAATGCGTAGTAATCCCCTTTGGAAAAAACAGAGTACCCGCAAACTACAACATAGGAGGTAATCCCCTGAAATCTGAAGAAGAAATAAGGGATCTAGGGACCCAAGTAGATAGTCAGCTTTCCTTTGATAACCATGTTGCCAAAGTTGTTAGAAAATCCTTGTATGTGACCCATCTGATCAAAAAAAGGTTCACATCAAGATCTAAGGATGTAATGGTGCCCCTCTACTCTTCCCTCATCAGACCCATTATTGAGTACAATGCGCCAATTGGAATGTACCTGGCTAGACATCTCCAGCAGCTGGAGAGACCACAGAGGTACCTAACCAAGAGGATTACTGGCCTCAAACAGTTGCCCTATGCAGCACAATTGAAAAAGCTAAGACTGTTCTCTGTTGCATACTGCTTTCTCAGAGGCGATCTCTGTCTAACGTACAGAGCCATGTCCAACCCAGAACTGTTGAACATGCTCCATCTTAGCAAAACTAAATCTACTTGAACTACATGCTCTAGGGATATAAACATCAACACAACAATGAATAGAACATGCTGGAGGGATAGATTCCCTTCGCAGAGACTTCCCTTACTATGGAACAGGGTCGCGATCTACATAAGACACTCACTATCACTCTTCAAGAGGAACCTTGATGAGTGGATGGGTAACAGAAAGTTCACACCAGGGATCACACCAACAGCACTAATAGATAGGGGTCAAGGGTACTAGCTGCTAGTACAAGGGTCTAGGGAACTACTAAAGGAGGTGGTGAATACCGCACAACGTGGCTAGACTAATATATGCCTTTGGGCAGATAGCCCAGTACCAACCTATGAACCTATGAACCTATATGTACACTCCAAAGACAAGTCAGTAGCATAAAATTAATCACATATGTTCATAGCACAGTACATAATGCTAGTTACATCTCCAGTGTGAGTATATTTATATAATTACACATTATAATATATTATGTGACTGTCACACAGGGTTTCATAACAATAGAGATGACTGGTTGTGACATAAACATCCTGACATTATCACTGAAGAGGCATTTAGCAAGGACAGTATATTCAATAAGGTAATAAGTACATTGTGAAGGTGTGCAAAATGAGATGTTTGAATATGACTAAATGACAGCATAGCTCTCAATCAATCAGGGCACATATTAACAGGCTCATGGACAACATTAGACAGAAGCAGGCACAATCATGGACAATTTTAAAATAATACCACTGTGACATTGAAATAAGATATGTGATTGTAACTTATTAAATGTTCTGCAGGAACACGCTTGTATAACAGTAATAATCTGCCATTAATGTATAAGGGGAATTCAACACACCTTCCTCAAAAATGATTAACTTTTGGATGTGTTAAGAGGGACACTCTTACACCTGTAGTGGAAATTAGGGGTAATCCTGCCCAGGTGGTAGGTTTGCATGACACATAGGCCACAAGCCACACTTTCAATAATGTAACCCATGCTATCAATGTTCTCAATGAGATGTGTATTTACTGGATGCCTTACAGAAAGATGTATCATGCATGCATTTTGTTGAACTCCTTGAAGGGAAGTCTGCACTGTCAACCTTTAATTGTTATGCATCACCAAGGAATACTTATGTATGGAAGACAAGATGTGTGGAAGCTCACTGTTGCAAAAGTGTTACACTTGAGTAAGCAACCCTGGAAGACATAGGTATTGGCCATATGGTACATAATGCTAGTTACATCTCCAGTGTGAGTATATTTATATAATTACACATTATAATATATTATGTGACTGTCACACAAGGTTTCATAACAATAGAGATGACTGGTTGTGACATAAACATCCTGACATTATCACTGAAGAGGCATTTAGCAAGGACAGTATATTCAATAAGGGTAATAAGTGCATTGTGAAGGTGTGCAAAATGAGATGTTTGAATATGACTAAATGACAGCATAGCTCTCAATCAATCAGGGCACATATTAACAGGCTCATGGACAACATTAGACAGAAGCAGGCACAATCATGGACAATTTTAAAATAATACCACTGTGACATTGAAATAAGATATGTGATTGTAACTTATTAAATGTTCTGCAGGAACACGCTTGTATAACAGTAATAATCTGCCATTAATGTATAAGGGGAATTCAACACACCTTCCTCAAAAATGATTAACTTTTGGATGTGTTAAGAGGGGCACTCTTACACCTGTAGTGGAAATTAGGGGTAATCCTGCCCAGGTGGTAGGTTTGCATGACACATAGGCCACAAGCCACACTTTCAATAATGTAACCCATGCTATCAATGTTCTCAATGAGATGTGTATTTACTGGATGCATTACAGAAAGATGTATCATGCATGCATTTTGTTGAACTCCTTGAAGGGAAGTCTGCACTGTCAACCTTTAATGGTTATGCATCACCAAGGAATACTTATGTATGGAAGACAAGATGTGTGGAAGCTCACTGTTGCAAAAGTGTTACACTTGAGTAAGCAACCCTGGAAGACATAGGTATTGGCCATATGGATAACAACACTTAAAAACAACACACTAGTATGAGTGGATTCCCAATACACAGCTGTGTATTGAATGCATCTGTCACATGTAATAGCAATGCATATTGTGTGCAACATCTTTAACTGATGTGTGAATTCAGAAGTGATCTCCCATAATGAATGGTGTAGCACTATGTGAGACTCATGGCAATGCATCAGTTATACTCATGTGGATAGAAACTACAGAACTGCAATGTCTTGCTTCAATGAGTGAGGAAGCTGTCATAATGATATTGTCCACACACAAAACAATACTTGGAGCACACTTTCTATTTCAAACCCAAGGCATGTACCACATAATCACTGTCATCCTGGCATTGCCATGGAAAATTGTATCCTACCATGACATCCTCATATGCATGCACATGTGTTCATGCAGACTATCAAGTGGTAATACTGACATGATGTACTCTAATGTGCGTGATGCTGTATAGTCACACTATAGCTATGCATAGGATACAAGTGAACTTCAAAGGTTTATAGGTCCATAGAAGGGTATTAGGCTAAATTTCCAAGATCCCATAAAAGTCTATCCATATTTAACATGAGTTATACAATTTTCAATGCGGACAATGTTCACTCAGGGATGTGCCTATGCTATGTTATCTAATACCAACTGCTTCAATCCATGAGAGACATGAGGACAGCACCAGCAGTACATTTATGATTAACCATCCATTGTCTGTGCTGCACTTGAAAAGGGTCAGGAAATGCCTTTGCTTTATGTGAATGACAAGCATGTTCCAGAGAATGTGTAGTATCTGATATATTTATCCATTTGTCCAACATGATATATTATGCCAGAGGCAGGGTTAACATCCTTGGAACTAGTGGCACTTATGTAGTGCATTAATGTGTAACATTGTCATCAAGGACAGATTGGAGGGTGCCTTTTAGGACATGTACACAGAACAACCCTTAGTAGTCTGTTGTATATACAATAGTGACAGGGCTTTAAATCTTTCTTCATATGATTTTTTTGCTTACACCGTGGATCTTCATTGTGCAAAACACTGATGCTGGTATAGTTGTTGCAGATGTGTGTTGAGACGCATGCAAAAGATGCATTGTATTCAATTACTGGTTTGATGACAGCTAAGTACAATGGCATTATAATGTTCTTTGCTGTGGATGGCCTGCTCATACTTATGTGTCATGCCACATGCAAGTGATTTGTCACCACTGTGGATACATGGTGGTCGATGTTTTGATTACTATGTAACTGACTACCCAGATTGTGTACCACTAGGTGAACTCATGGAGGTATGCTGTCTATATCAGCTTGGGTATTTTCTTTTCAAAAGAGAATAATTATGATTTGTGTTCATTTAGTGTGTTTTCATGTCTCTGGCACAAATCATTTTTGTGCATTAATAGTCTCTGCAGAATATCAATAGTGTTCATGGATTAAATGAGTGTCCGTATTTTGCAGTCATACACAAAGCTGGTAAGACAAAGGCTGCCTAACTTTTTCTTGACTTTGGGAAATAAATACTGGACAGTAAAGGGCATAGTACAGAACCCTGTGGCACATCCCTGATCACTGGCCTCTTGCTAGTGGTGAATTCACACACTTCAGCAATACATGTCATGTTGGTGCTCCATTTGGCTACCCACCTGGTGATGAATGTGTTTATAGCCAGTTGAGACAATTTATCTGTAATACTTGAGTGTCAGTTTGTGTCAAATGCCTTGGCCATGTCTAGTTATGTGGAACACACAGCCTTTCCCTCATCCATGCCCTTGGTGACCTACTTGAAGAAGTCAAACAGATTTAATAGACATGATGTGTCCTTAATGAATTAAAAATATGTTGTGTACACAGTTGGGAGACTACCTGTGTCCTTTTTGATAAGGTCCATGATGACTCCTTTGATTGCCTTACAAATGAGGTGAGTCAGGCTTATCGGTCTATAATTCTCTAGTTCAGATGATGGTCCCCTTTGCTCAGATGGATGACTTTACCTGTACACCCTTCTGCCAGAAAATAGGCTGTCTGAAGACTGTGGCTAAGTAGGGATCCAACTGTGTCTGCTAGGTCAGGTTGCAAGCTACTGAAAAGGCAACCTGAAATTTTGGTAGAGCCAATTGATGCAGCTTTGGGGAGAGCACAGATGAGCTGCTCCCTTGAGAAAATTAGCTAAGTAATGTTTGCATGTATACTTTAAGAGATGTGCAGTGTGCACAGGGGATAAAGTTTGATACAAATCTGTCAGCTAGCAGTTTGTCTATTTTCTATAGTTGTATATGTGTGGTGCCATCCACAAACAGCTCTGTTTTTTACGTGTGTATTCCCCAATATCATTTTTAATTTATTTAAAAAATGATTTGTGACAACACCTCTAAGTAAAACCTTGGGCATGCATCACATGACCAACAGTGGAAGTTTTCATACAGTCATACAACTCTACCCATGTCACATAATTACATCAGTTGCATATCACATGCATATATGTGTTTCACTGTAAAGGTGTGTGTTTGAGTGCCCTGATACCATATACGGACACATTAGAAATGAGGTTAAAGTTAATCATGCAGAACAGTTACTGACACAGATGCTGTCAGTTACAAAATGTTGCTGGGGACCACCTCAGTATTTCTTGTGAACAGCAGCACAATTGTGCATACAATAAATTCACAAAGGTTACAATTGAATCTGGGCTACTTATATGTTTATGTATATAACAGCATTACATGTGGATGAAACAAGACATTTGTGCCCATGTAATCAGTATGATGTTATTGTCATCTACCTCAGAGCACTAAATGAAGGTAGGTATACACATGCACACCTGTGCAATACAGCAAATGTCAACTGTGATGGTTGAATGAGAACTGGCTAGAATGGTGGTATACATTGTGAAAAAAACACGTCTTAGTAAGGAAACAACATATATAGCATGATTCCATATCAACAATTCTCAGGACACATATTACTACAGTTGTTATGTAAAGAACATGTTATCAAATGACAGCAGTGGCTATCAATGCATTAGCTCAAATCACATATTTGAATACACTGTTGTAGGGCTACTGTATACCCACACCTCAACATAGCACATGTGGATGACAGCAACATTGACATTTGAAATATTCATATGGATATAGGACATTACTAGGCTAACGGCCAACATCACATAACATTCTGGCCATTATAATGTCATTTAAACACAAATTTCTATATCTATATGATGGAAGATAGTAAGGGTATGTGCATATTTGTATATGTGTTTGATTGTAATACATATTGTCTCTGTTCATATGTGCATGTGCACCACCCCATGACAGAATTAGCAATTGCACATCCATTGGTCTGGAGCTGGCTTGCAGAGGGCCATGTAAGGACTCTGCTTCATGATGTGTGTGGGTATCTTTGAGATGATAACACCCTTCCATCTTCTGCAGAAAGGATGTTATGTGGACAGAGTGAAAAAGGGGATGCAGGTTTTTGGGGCTATGTTAAAGGTTCAATGGAGTGGGAGGAAAATGAAAGGAGATTCCAAAGAGCATACACTAACTGTAAAACACTATTAGCCACACACACACACAAACACACACACACACACACACACACACACACACACACACACACACACACACACACACACACACACACACACAGCAGTTGACTGAGGTCAGATTTGAACATTAAACGTGTAAGTATAGAAGCTGGATTCCATATAATGTAAGACTAGCACCACCACATATATCTGACTTTAACAGTGTCACAGTGCACTTTATAGAAGCTGATAACATCACTGCATGCTGATAAGAACTTCTTTGGAGTAGTGTTTGACATAGATGTGCAGTCATATCTCGGTGTAAGATTGTCTCAAAAGATGAACACACACTCAAGTTGAACACAGTGAGATTAGAATCCCTACCTAGCTATCTACAAAACACAGCACTTAACACAAGTACTACAGCACAAAGTTTCAGACAACACATAGCAGATGACATCATCAGTGTCTGGTGAGAAGAAGATGGTAGTAGGAGTGTATCATTTTCTGTTCTAAAATGGTCTACAGAATGTGAACTAACTTAGCACACACACCAGGTGATCATAGTGAGACTAGAAATCCTTAGAAGTTATCTACAGAAAATAGTACTTTACATAAGCTCCACAGCACAAGTCTGAGATTGTCAGACAGCACCTTATAGCAGATGACATCATCAGAGTATGATGAGAAGAAAATGGTAGTAGGAGTGTCTCACATGCTGTTCAAAATGATTTCCACAATGTGAACTAACTAAACACACAAATACACACACCAGTTAAGTGCAGTGAGAATAGAACCCTTTCCAAGCTATTTATAGAACACAGTACTTCATGCAAGTAGCACAGCACATTTCTGATGTTTCAACTTTGCAGAACACTTTATAGCAGATGACATCATCATGTACATTTGGGAGAAAATGTTGGAGGCCTGTATCAAATGGCTGGGTAGGTATGTATGACTGTAAAAACTTTTGTTGTCCACAAGTCTTGATTACTGACAATAGGATACAGTTGCATGCATTTCTGAACATGGACGCACACACACACACACACACACACACACACACACACACACACACACACACACACACACAAACATACAAACAAGTTGACTGCAGTGAAATTAGAACCCATGTGTAACTAGTTACAGAAGCTAGAGAAAAAAAAAACAGTATTTAACACATGCATCACAGCACAAGTCTAACTTTTGCATTATTGTAGAGCACTTTATAGTTGATGATATTATCAGTGTATATTTGATGGGAAGCCTGCATGCAATGGCTGTGTAAGCATAGATGACTGGAAAGAAAATCTTTGCTTTTCATGTGACTTGATTACTGACAGTAAGATACAGACTCATGCTCCTCTGACATGCACCCACATATTGATGGCAATTAAATTAGATCTCCTTCCTAACTAGTTACATAAGCTACCAAGCATAGTCCTTAACACAATCCCCACAGCACAAGTCTAGATTTTATACTGTTGCAGAACACTTTATAGCAGATGACAGCATCTGCTTATTTTTGCAAGAAGATGTTGGGAGGCCTGTATGACTGTAAAAATATGTGTTCTACATGAGACTTGGTTGCTGACAGTAGGATCTAGATGCATGCTCTTTTGATTATGCAGACTCACATTCACTTACATATAGAGACAGACATGTAATTTAGCTGTTGTGTTCACAACCTACCCCTAACTATTTCATTCCCATCTGCAGAACACAGTTAATATTTACACCATCATCAATGTCTGATTTTTACTTATCATAGTGGTCTTTATATATGATGACATCATTATTCTATGATGCAGGTAACATATCCTGTTACAAGAATGATGTGCAAGGTGTGGACTTTGGATTTTTGGTTTTGGTTCCAATGGGCAGATATACTTTAAAATACAGCTTCTTAAACTATATGCAATGAGCTGTCAGGAATGCATGTTTCACAACTGAGACATACACGCATAAGTTTCTTAATATGTTTTGTACATACACATGTATAAGACAATCTTATTGTCTATTGTCAATATAAAGCTTTAAATGGTATACCAATGCCATTGTGCTATTTAATTTTGTAGTGTAGTTGACTTCTGACCTACTACTGACATATCCAAGTGCATGGGTGCAGGGCACACATGAGTCTGAGTAAATGTGTTCAGTCACTATAAAGTCTCTTCCTTTTGTTGTGTTTCTATATATGGATTTTGATGAGATGAAGAATAACAGCAATAAACATAGTAATACATCTCAAACACCTCTTTACATAATGCAGCACTGAGCAATTAATTTGTGAGAACAATGGCAAAGTGCACATGCAAGATTCATGTTTAATGAATACAACTTGAACTTGAGAAGTCATCATGCATACTCGCTATGGGAGAAATAGCAAACCAATACTATGGTGTTCATACTGTAGCTTATTTTTATGACATTAAAAACTGTTGATATTACCTTTCCAGTTATACTTGTTGTTAAGTGATGAGCAGACATGATTTTTTGCTTAAATAGGTAGTGATACATCTATTGGTTTGACTTCCTTTACCCAAATGTGCTAAGCTGCAAGGTTGAGCTGTCAGCACTTCAGACAGTATTGAGTATAAGAAATAGACCTGCTGCCTAGCTTTCACTATGGCAGCAAGTGTAAGAGCAGTGAGCTCAAGTTAAAGAATAGATAATTCAATGTTTGAATCCACATTAATCTAATTTTTTTACACATGGTGTCAGGATGGCATTGCAAAAATAATGTGATAATACCTGCAAATGTGGGAAGCAACAGCTACAGTGAAGCACTGTATAAAAATGTCAAATGATTTATGTCAACAGCATATATATATATATATATATATATATATATATATATATATATATATATATATATGCATTTGCATTTTTATGCATTCAATAGTCTAAATAACTGCTAGAGCAAATTTTTCAAAGTATCACCTTTACTCTGCTTTAACTCTGTGCTTCTTTGGCACAGTGAGTTTAACCAACATTGCACAGAAGTAACTGGATTAGTGTGGCTGATGCCATAGAACATGACGATCCATTCTCTGTAACTCAGCATTAGTGTGCACTGCTAAACTCCACTCAAATACAGAGGACAAAAACTGAAGGGCTTTATTAGGGGGCATTTCTACCAGTATGTGGTGTGTGATTTTATTTTTTGTCCACATTAAAGGTGTGGAAATAGGGTAATTAGTAAAGAGATGAAATGGGGGCAAGCAGGAGGAAGAACAAAGGGGATGCCATATATGAATATGCAGGAGGGAATTAGGAAATAACCATAGCTATCCACTTCTTCAACAGTATAATAAGACCAAGGATAGAAAATTGGATGAATTTGGACTGTCACTCTAGCACAGATGGGTGACAACAAAGCAATCATGTTGTATAGCCAATTGGACTGAATCAAGTGTGTTGAGAAGACATGTGCAAAATGGAGAACTATGTATAGGATGACATTTTTTGTGAGAGAGAAGTGCCCATTTTTTTATTTTGTTTTAAAAAGAGAAGAATGTTGGGGAAGGGACATAGGAATGTGTGGGTCAGGTAAGTTGAGTAGGTGAGGAAGTAGTTGCAGGGAATCAGGACAAACAAGGCAGAGACAGGGATGGTGAGGGATACGAAAGGTTGCAGGACACCATGATTAGGGATAGGGATTGGACATTGCAGGCATCAGGCATGGGGACAGTGAAAATCTTGTCCTCACCCTCAGAACTGTCAGCACTGTCTTCTTTCTCAGCTTCCTTTTTGATTGCTTGAAGTTTGGGTTTTCTCTGCATTCCCACAACCAACTTCTCCAGATGACTGAGGCTCGTACCAGTGCTACATTCAAAGACCTCACACACCATGCTTGGCATCTCCTGGCAGGAGACAAAATCCACCACCCCCTCCACCAATAGTCCTGAAGTGTAATACTGTACCAGCTGCAGAGGTAATGTTACTTGATGTTGTGGGTCCAGGTAGTGCAGGGGCTGCACAGGCAGTACTGTCAGGTTGCATCCCATATATGCTGGCGATTGGTGCAGCAGCCACTGGAGGGTGGGAGACTGAGTCGCAATGCTTAGCCTACCTCTGTGCTGGAAATCAGTTTGTTGATTGTCAGAAATTATGACATTAGAACTTTGTGATTACATAAATAAAAATAAAAAGAAAGATGGGGGGTAAGAGAGAAAAAAAAAGAAAAAGATCATTAGAAACAGTATATGTCATATACAATAACATTTTTGCTTTTATGTGAGATATACTTTTTAAAAATCCAAAATAGGATTGAGAATTGTTCCAAATAATCCTTACAATATGCATATACTCCATATATGCTTTTAAAGAGAATAGAGATTAAGTTAACAGCATGGGATTCATGCCAATTTTGTTGAAATGAATATTAAATATTTTTAGTATGTATTTGTCGTGGTGGTGGTGCTGCGGTAGCGTTGTCGCCTCACAATAAGACGCTGCCCAGTTCAATTCTCAGCTACAGCGTCTTCTGCATGGAGACATGTGTGAATGGGCATACCTCCATTGAAGGTTGTGGGACAGGGCTGGTAACTCGGCATGTAAAAATCAACTACCAATTATTAACGGACCAGAGTTCTGCTGTGGCGACCCCTAACCGGGAAAAGCAGAAAGACACAAGAAAGACAGTATGTATTTGTTAGTTGTGGGATTTGAACCTACAACATCTGAATACAGTATTTCACTTGACTCCTAAAATTATCTTGAACTACAGAGTAAAGTATTCATGTTTGACTTTATGGTTAAGATACACATTATTAATTTGCTAGTAATGTATGGAAGAGTAATAATTTTAATAAATTAATATTAATTTGTGCTGCATGCATACCCCTTGCTTCTCTGAGTCTTTCTAAGTGTTAAGCATGGGCTTCCATGTTCACTGAAGTCTCCTGAGCAGCTGAAAAACCAATAAGGAGAGAAAAAGAGGGAAACATTATGCTTATCAGTCTTAGCTATCTATGGCTATCTACAGCTTTCTCTATCAGTTAAAGTATCTTTATCTGTATACTTACACAGCTGTGGAATGTCAGCAATCATAAACTCATCCAGCTACAGGATGAATTGTTCCTGCTTGTACCCTTTTCAGGTCATTGTAATGATGCTTGCATTGCTCTCCAGTGTATTGAATGCCAGTCACATTGGAGACAGCATTGACTAGACTGTTCCAAGCCTCTGATTTATATTGAGACCTACTATAATCCCCCCTGCAGCAGCCTATGGCTGTGGCAATTTACAAGAAATGCAGTGATAACTCTTGATTCCTCTACACTCCATTTTTGTGCCCTGAATTGGGCACCATCCTTGCCAGCTCCTGCCATGTCTACACATGTCATCCAGCAGCCATGAATTTGTGATATCGCTTTTTACAGTTAGTGCACAATCACATACAACGTCGACCACATTTAAAGGATGGTGGGTGCAGAAAAACATTGCCAAACAGAGAGGAAGTCCACTTATGAAATAAGAAGGGTAATGTGATAGCTGGCATTAATTTATGGCTTGTCTGCTGCTATATCTGTTAAATGACATGACCTTCAAGACAAGAATTGGGGGATTCAAATTTTATGACTTGACATATTTGTGGGACCTTAAACGATGATAAAAGTAAGTTGTACAATGTGGGATTCAAACCTATCTAAAATAGAAAGTTTATATTCTTCCACATAGATGTTTTTTACCTCATTGCTATAGAAGAAGCTTTGTCAGACATGCTCATTATTAAAGACTGAGTGAGCGCTGCTACAATTCAGTTACCCATGTATGTGTGTGACACAACAAGGTCCTAGTTTATGCATTCTCATGTGTAATGCAGAAGAAATATGTGACAATATACTGGAAAGATTTTTGAGTTCTGGGTCTAACCACACAATGCATTCTGTTTTTCAACTATACTTGTATTATAAGAGTTGTGAAGATGACTATGAGTAAAGTATAAAGTTCTTCTCAGGGTAGAAAAGAAACTTTTAATTACAAAAACATAGCTGTCAGGATATCCCCAGTCACACATATGATATTAACTGATATACATAGTTATTGTTATCTATAATTATCTTTATATTGTTAATTTTTATCTAAAATTAATTGGAACAGCATTTACAAAATTTGAAATGAACTGAATTAAAACCCTAACTCACCTGTATTGTGGCTACAACTGATGCCACAAGAAAACTAAGGAGCATGTGTATTTTTCACACTTATTACTGTCCAGAGTATTGACAGGCATGCAATGCCTGCAAAAAATGCCTATGCAAACAATGACACACACAGGAAGGTGGAACAAGTAACCATGTATCATTTTGCAAATTACAATGTATCTTTTATGTCTGCAGGTGTTGTCAATCTGCAGGTACTGTGTTTGAGTGCTGACCACCATGAATTACCATCATGCGTATTTGCAGAAAGGAAGGTAAAAGAAGAAACAATGTATTATCTTTGCATGTTAAACTGTATATTTTTTGTCTGCAGTCATACGGCATGTTTGTGCACAAGTGAGCAATGCACAAATGAGACAGGCAAAGACAAAAATATATTTTCTTTGTAAAAAAATTCTTAATATCAAAAAAATAATGTGGGACTTGAACCATGGTCTATCTTATGTCCTGTATGCCTTAGTCCCCGGGATTCATGAAGCTCGGTGGAAGGTCGGCATTAGGCTTGCACCGACCGTGTGGCATGAAGATGGTGCAGTAGCGCCAAATGCATATTAATGAAGGCGCACTGCCGCCACAGCCACGTGCATAGGAAACGAGCGTGTGTGCATAGGGCGTGTCGAAGTGCCGCACGGAGGCGTGGAAATGTCAGCTGTCGACGTGCAACCTAAAATGCTTGCATATAACAATTTGCAAGCAATAGTAGTCACATGTGTCAGTGTCCGTGGATACTGAAACATATGCAAAGTATGCAAGACAGTTCCTGCGAACACAAAATGAAGAAGCAAACGCAAATGCATGGTAGGGAATAACGGGTCCTTATCCCTCGAACAAATGACATTGAAAACCATGTGCCCGTAGTCCACCGCAGTGCAGATAGTTATACCAAGTGGAAGTGAAACTCATCATGTTAGCGTGCCTCCAATAGGTACGTCCAGCCCAATGGTCAGGGTCACCAGCTGACCCACATTGTGAGGGAGAGTACACAGCTGGGCCGATGTGTCCATAACAAAGCCATGATAAATGTAAATATCTAGTGACCGTATGACAGAATTATATCCCACAATGCATGTAATAGTCACATACAATAGGTATGTCCATATTTAACATACCAAATGTGACAGGAAATAGAATAAGCATGAAAACGAAACAGAAGGAGCGTGCAAACTGCTACAACAATAAGCCAACATGTAGGCTTAAAGGAACAGTATTGTCCGTAGCATTGACTGTGGGTACGTTTTGTCCAGTACAATCGGATATGTGTCCGCAATATATCCCATCCTGGACATAGGAAAAGGTGGCATCCTACCAATGATCAGAACAGTTGGCAAAAATCCGCACATATGCGGTCCAAGCCGTACTTGTCAGAATGTGTCACAGTTGAACGGGTATTACCCGGGTGTACCAACCAAGTCATGAAAGTTAAGTATGGACGTGTACCTATGTGCGTGACGTATAGCATGTAAAAGATGAAACATGCCCGGGTAGTCCACACAACCATACAGGTACCTGACATATGTAGTATAAGCAATGTGTTACCTTGACCGTGTCATGGGCCATCAACTAAAGCAGTGATGGATGGAGTGTCAGGAATATGTGTGTGGGGGATGGGTAATGGCATAATCCTCAAAGGCGAGACTGTGTCGTATGCAGAATAGGTGAACTGGAGGTGTATGAGGGAGCAGCGGGTGAATCAGAAAGAAACACAAAGAACATGCATACACATCTGCAATACAACCTGACAGGCCATACTGTAGAACACAATCCCACAAACATATGAATATTAAAATGTGCGATACAAATGTACAGAAATGTCACCGGCACATACCCACAGATTGGTCCTGATGGAACCGGCCAAATCAAATGCAACACACCTGGATGCATAATGGAATACCCATCATCCCCTCCACAGCACACAACCTGCCCCCATACCTGAACGTCCACCAAATCCAGCCATACTTGGCCTACTAGCTTGGCGCAGCCACATCTACACATAGTAACCACTACTCATATGTAGTTGGCAGTGTCACCCTAGGCAGTTTCAGGATTGCAAACTATGTATCCCTTGCATGTAAAACCCCCAGCACATTTTCGTAATGCCAAAAGAATGGTCGGTATTGGTCTTGTTACATTTTTGGATATCCCTCATGGGATAAGTAACCTGTGTAAACATTATAATGGGTATCAAGGCATGATGTCCAGTCCTGTAGACATCTGGACACAAGTTGGAATGTGCAGTAGTGGTGCACGAGACTATCCAGCCCTAGATGGTCATGCAGAACCTACTACCCAGGATCAAACACCTGCCCGTGACGCACGTGTCCCGGCATGATTAATCAAGAGAATATATTATACACATTCGCATAGTGGCACATGGAAATAGGGTGATGAAGGCACTGATGTAAACAGGATACCCCCTGATCCACTGTTTGAGGGACAGTCACTGTGTGGGTAGGTGTGTCCTGACCGACAATGATACAATGCCAAATGTCCTGTGATTTTAGGAAATAACTATGTACCATACTGCATGTAACAGTTGCCTAAAGCGGTCATGTCAGGATAGAAAATACATAATTCATACAAGAAACAGACTAACAACTAAAGTGCTAAAGGTATAGGCTCACAGCTAGGAAACTAATGAATGTTCTAAACCTGCACTAACCATGGGTATGTGTTGGCCTAAACAATCTGGTGTCCCCAGAATATATCCCAACCTGTACATATGACAATGTGTCAACCCTACCAATGGTCAGAGCATTCACACAATAACTGACCACCCTCTTAATCACTCAAACAACCAGTGACCTTTGGAGGAAAGGTGTTGAATGAGAATGACTGATTACAACAATAAAGAGTAATAGACACATTTAACTGCAGAAAATTAGTAGTAATACGAATCTATCAACACGTTCCAAGTTAATAGCACTAATATGGTAGAAGTGTCCATGATTGTCCCAGATTTGTCATAGCCCTATCCCTGTCACTGTAGAAACTAGTCCCCGAGTATCACAGAGGTCCGTAAACAAATGTACACAAACCAATGGTCACATTTGTTGACAGGACTATTGCATACCTGTAGTGAATTTATAACTGATGTTCAGAATAATATTCATTGTATCAATAAATGAATGAAATAGTCAAATGTGAAGGGAAACATGTGGAAAACCCCACCCATCCTGTAGTATGTAGTGGAACCACTCCCCACCCTAAATTATGTAGCGCTGACCTAATAATGTGGTCAGAGGTGCCCAAACACCTGAGTCTGTAAACAAAGGTAGAATGTTAAAATCTGGACTAACTCTGTCCATGTGCTACATCTGATATTAGAACAGTGACAGGGCAGTTCTAGTCACCAGTCAGACAAGCCTAAACCCGGACCAGCACATGAACACCCTGACAATCAAACACATGTATGTCCAAAGACTATAAGCGTAGGAGTTCTGAATATCCTTGGAGTGAGTAGACATGCAGCACGGGTCTAGAGCAGTAGGAAACAGGGAATGTTGGAAGTGTAGTACTGCGGTTTTCCCAGCAGGAGAATGGATGCCTGCTGTGTAAGGGAAGTGGTGAGGCTATGAACGATGGGTATACATATAAATGAGGCAGAACAACAATAGTGTAGTGGTTAGAGCATCCGCCTAACGTAAAGGCATTCCCGGTTCAAGTACGACTATAGCACATATTAATTTATTGTGTAATGAATGCCTCTGTGCTGTAAAGCCAACATTTATACATGTAAAGGTGACTGCATGTCTCGCATGGGGCCGTTAACTGGATTCCATCAATCAAAGTGGTACTTTCATAAGGAATAAGGCACATGTAATCCCAAAGAAGTGGCAGTAAACATATGTAACTCAGAATAAGTAGATGCAAGTGCGCTTGCACAGGTGTACGCAGCTTGTAGCATAGCAAATGTATATTGTCTTGTATAGCTGTAACTTTTATATATATATATATATATATATATATATATATATATATATATATATATATATATATATATAGATAGATAGATGTGTGCATAGATAAATATCCACAGACATAACAGAAATATGCAATTATATAGCTATATATATATATATATATATATATATATATATATACATATATATATATATATATATATATATATATATATTATATATATATATATCTATATATATATATATATATATATATATATATATATATATATATATATAAAATGAACGCCAAAAGACGAAAGCAAACATAAGGGTTGTGAATGGAATCTAGAGCAAGTAAGGTATTATAAAGTGCTCGCAGCGTATGTCAGATAAAGCTGCACAAGAGTGAGTAGAGCACCACTATTCACACCAGAGGCAGGGTTATACCAGTGGCCATACCATCATTGAAGTGCTATGTCAACATTATACACAGACGGAATGTAGTACATGTTGCGACCACCTACACTTGTAACCCGCAAATCATTCGTAATCCATAACACCAGGAAAGGCACATACGTGCAAATATGAATGGATGGTGACCCTGTGAATACACGACGTGGTACAAAATGTGTGTAGGGCCCCAATGCTCTGGAGAGGGCAATGTGTAAAGGTGTGTCATGGCTGCCATATCAGGTGTATAATGGCTGTTATGCATGGAAATTCAACAAGGGTGTGCTGGAGAAACTATGGATATGCAATTATGGACACAGGAGTGCCAGGGTATGTTGCGCCATTTGCAATGGAGCGGCCCGTGGAGGTCAGCTAGTACATAGTTGCGATTCCCAGATAGAGTGTCGTCTGCGTGGAGACATGTGTGAATGGGTGTATCATTGTCGGACGTTGTGCGTCAGGGCTGGCAGCCCGGCACGTAAAACCTATACGCCACCCATGAGTGGAACGGAGTTCTGCTGTGACAACCCCAAACTGGGAAAAGCAGAAAGACACAACTACGTGCAGACATCAATATGTTGACGTACAATCTCAGAAACACAAACACTCATTCTATTAACATTAATAATATGAATGTGCACAGAAACAAACACAGTAGCAGGAATAACAGGCTGCGCATGCGAGTAATAGGTCGAATGACACTGTATCACATCACACTTATCAGCGGCACCCCAGACATGAAAAACATGCAACATCTGTCTGCTGTATAACGTGCAGTATACTGATCACAAGTTCACCGGAGTGTGTCGGTGTCATAATAACTAAGGCAATAGTATGCTGTTGAAGCAGAGATAAAACCCAATACGCATGTGTAAATGTCTGTGTCTGTGTCTGGGAAATGTATAGGTTAACGGACAAACAGATGTATATATAGATAAAAACGTATATATATATATATATATATTTTTTTTTTATTTATTTATTTATTTATTTATATAGACATATATATTTATACAGATATATATATATATATATATATATATATATATATATATATATATATATATATATATATATATAAAGATATACTACATATATATATATATATATATATATATATATATATATATATATATATATATACACATATACACACAAACAACAGGTATTGATATATACACATACACACAAAACAAATATATATGTCATTGTAGATATACACATGACACATGTACATAACTAGGTTACTTTACAGCAATTAGTGGTAACATATATACAGCCCAGACATATGTGACTGGGAGGTCCAATAAATAAACATTGTACCCCCCGCACTGTCCAGCTAGGCCAGTCAGACATATAGACAGGCAATAAAGATTAATACACTGCTGCTGTCCAAAACACTAGCAGGAAAGTAGCAGTGGGAGAGATCTGCAAGGTCTACATTTTAAACATGGATAACGGTGTCCCTTGCGGGACCCCAAAAATCCAGTGTATGTGTCAACCTGTGGTCATCGATGCGAGCAGGCTGTAGGTGTACATAGAGCAGTAGGTTGTGCAAGTGTGATAATACATGGGTTGACAAAACGTACGACATGTGTCCCGAGATGGGGAGAGTGGGCAATGTGTAGGGGTGTGCTCATACTCCAGCTGCGCTCACAGTAAGTATTTGTCATGAGTGCTGTAGAGGGGTGCCAGGTAGGTGGACCATGGGTATGCAATAATGGGCTTAAGTGTGCAGGTGCTGGTTGGCAGAGATGTAGTAGGCCCACCCAGTGGAAGTCATTAATATTCCTATGTGGGCATAGCAGACGCATATACGTCCCAAACCTGAAGAGCACATCTACTGGATAGTCTGTAAACCATCGGGGGTATACATAGAGACCAAATCAGTGCCATGTACCCAATTAGCATGGACGTCCATAGTTATGAATCAGAATTTAACAAAGTCCAACTAAACACTTCCAGAACTAGTGATATTAGGTGGACAGGTGGCGGAATACAGGTAATGACAGATGGCAACATGTATGAGTCATAAACAGCATGTACCTCGACAAACATGAATAAATACATATGCTCTGTGACTGTCAATGTGTCTGGTTAATAGAAACAATTGTCTAAATGTGTCCCACAGGGTGTTATGCAGTGTTCCTGATACAGTGTTCATTCTCCCCCATTGGTATGTGAGGTCTGCTAGTGACAGAAAGTGCATAATTTGCTGACCACCTTAGGTAGATGATAGCATAATAGATGAAGTTCTACACCCGTACGCTTTTGAGGGACACACCTGTGTGGGCAGTTGTGTCCTGCAAAATGAATGTTATGGCACATGGCCTGTGAGTTCGGGAAAGGAGGCCATATATTTTGTGTAGTGGTGTCAGAAATTAATTTGTTGTATCAGAAACAGCTACATGTAATAGGAAACAGTATTAGCAATTATAATGCTACAAGAATAACCTTAACGTATGCAAACCGTGGAAGTAGTCGGTTTACTACTGGCTGTGGGTATGTGTTGCCTTGACACATGTGATAGCTCTACATATAGGATCTATATGGCCGCCACCATTCTGAATGGCCAAAGTGGGACCTGCTCTGTAGAAATGTCAGACGTACCAGGGCAGAACGTACCTACAGCCATGCATAGTACAGAAGTATACATATCAGCACAAATCAAAGCGTAGTCTAGCAGCAGTAAAGTCGCTTATGCTACTACATATAACATATCGACATGTCAGGTATACAAGACCTGTAACAAGCAACCACTACAGACACGTAGAATATGAGAATGTCCCCTAATCAGGACAGTTGCAATAGCTAGAATATCATCACATGACATATGCCTAATGAGGGACTGTCCCATGCAATGTGGGAAAGGTGTTACTCCTACAGTCTCCCGTCATGCAATCTGAAAGGTGGAAAACGTACAGTAGGTATGCGGTAGCATGACTCGCTGGACAGCTGCGTTAACAAAATCATATTCACATGTCAACATTGCAGAGTATCAGTTCCCATGTATCAGGCAGATGGGAGCAGATCGTATGAGGAACACGCATATAATATGATTACGTCACTGGACAGGCCACCGAGTCCATACAGTCGAACACCTGCCATCGCCAAATGGTTAGATCTGCAATCTGAAAGGTGGAAAACGTACAGTAGGTATGCGGTAGCATGACTCGCTGGACAGCTGCGTTAACAAAATCATATTCACATGTCAACATTGCAGAGTATCGGTTCCCATGTATCAGGCAGATGGGAGCAGATCGTATGAGGAACACGCATATAATATGATTACGTCACTGGACAGGCCACCGAGTCCATACAGTCGAACACCTGCCATCGCCAAATGGTTAGACATACCCGATATTGTAGTCATGTAGTCCGATGTACTACGTATCACAAGGGACCACACACACCCAGTGTGAGTGACAAATGTAAGCAAAAATGTCAGTGAGCGAGCGGCTGTCAGCGTGTTTGTCTACCAGTATGCCAGTAGTGCACTGTCAAAGAAATGTGGAGTCTAAACGGGTAAAAGGTGCTGTAACCAGAGGTCAGCAGTGCTTAACACTGTGCAAACCCATGCACAACTGCTCCCACCTACTGGAATGTGCCTTACCCAGTCCGTATCCAAAGGCGTCGGTCTGTCCGCAAACAAAAAAATGCACCATTCACGTGTTGGTAGCAGTACCCTGTGCACATAGCTCATGTGAATTAACAATAGACCATGGCATATGTACAGACAATAGACCGCACACACACCATACAGTGCAGTCATCCAACAGTATAGCAATGTACCTGCAGATATGTCCGGACCACTGGTGTATGCATGCCTTGCCAGCCTATGTTTCAGTGTTTGGGCATGCCCAGTATGACTGTTGTGCATGTTGTTGACTGGCATTACAGTCATACCGTCATGTGTTTGAGCATGCCAAGTATGGACAACTGTATCTCATGTGTCACATGTCCAGATAGTCAGTACTGTGTTGCCGACCCCTCCGTTCTACACAGACAGGTGCCATGCTGTGTCGGTAGGGTAGCTAATGGTCATGTGGCATTGACAGTTGCTACATGTCTGCATAGTGTGGGGGGGCATCCAACCACATCCACAGTCCTACACAGCACCGTGGGTGGCGCACATGACTCTCACATGAGTAGGTTAGACAGGGGGGGGCACAGCTGACAGTTGTACACATCTGCCACTACTGTACTGGTATGCCAGGTACTCCATGTCAGTGTGTGGACCTACCTAAATTGCTGGTTGGAGGGATACCAGTGTACGTCAGATCCCAGTGTTAAATACCAGCACAGTGGTGTTGGACGTCCTAGCTTTCACAACCTACATCAAACTGCCTGGCCTGCTGTAGTCTGTGTGTGTCTTTGGGGGTTGGGGTCATTCATTGGGCATATCCATAGGCCATTGTATATCATTTGTCTGTATTGGTCCACACCTGTCCAGCTGCATGGAACGTGTGGGCTGTACGGACACACATGATGTTCAGCCCATAATCTGCAGTGGGTTAGGACACCCTGTGTACTACTGGCTACCATTGTGACCCCCGTTTGTGCTACAGATGTCATGGTGCCACTATGGATGAGTACTGTCTGCTGCCCTAACAGTCGGCCACCAAAGTCTCTTGTATGCTCACATACATACCATAGCAATGGGTAAATACACATTCTAATACAACTGCCAATTTTTAGGTCGATAGACATACCCTGGGGGTGTTCTGGACCTGAGGATGGTGCTGGAGGGCTGCTTATGTCGGATGCACACAGTGCACCTCCTATACATGGCCGAGCACAGGTAGTATCATGTTTGGCATCCACTGTACTGTGCGCGGGTCAGAGAGGTGAAATCTGTGGGTACCTACTGTGTCAGTGCATATGCCTTGTGTTGCCTCTTTGCCAAGGGCAACTCATACTGTGCACGGCCTATCGCCGACTGGGCTCTGCTCAGGTAGTTCCTTCGCCAAGTCACACTGTGCCTGTACAGACCTTGGCAGTGGTGTTGGGTCGTGTGGCCCTGCCCCATGCTGTTCCTGCTGCAACTGTTACTGCAGGATCAGATTGTGTAGCATAGCAAATGCCATAACAAATTGTGTGCATGTAGCTAGTGAATACTGCAGGGCTCCACCGGATGTGTCCGGATACCAGAACTGTGAAATGAGCATCCCAAGCACATGCACAATTATATGTCTTGCCTGTGCATCCGCCTCATTATGGTGTGAGTGTTCAGGTGTGTGTGCATTGCTGATGGGTGTCATCAGCCACGACACCAGTGGTTACCCAGCATCCCCCATTAGGACACTGTAGGGGATGTCCATATTGGCAAAGGTGTGGTACAGCTGTGTCAGAAGCCATATATTGGAATCATCATAGCTTCCAGGGCAGACAGCACACACATACAATCTAATGCCCTGGCCATTGCATATGGCCTAGCTGTTGGAGGGTATGCACCATGCAGTAACTGTAGGCCATACCTCGCTCACTGGGTGGTGCTTTGATGTGTATTTGTGTGCAGGCTATAGCACCCAGTACCTCAGGGTAGTCATCCATGTGGTTGAAGAGATGCATATTGCTGGTCTACTAATCACGTGTGTTGAGGACATGTACGTGCTCACTAGCATGTGTTGACATGGTGTCTGTGAACTGGTGCAATACTCTGGATGCAGATGCCTGTGAGATCCCCATGATATCCCCAGTTGTGCTGTGTGAGGTACCTGTGGCTAGTATACCTAGGCAAACACATACCGTGGTATCCACTGTGATGGGTTTCCCTCGGCCTGTTTGATGTGTCAGGTGTGGCAGGCACAGGTCAACAAGCCACTGTAGGAGGTCTCTGTCCACCCCATAGTGCTCCATCACCCACAGCTCATGTAGCCCCTGGTAAGTCACCCTGGGTCTATAAAGTCTTATGTCACCCCAGTAAGGGTTGTTCAGCAGCATACACATCCTCACTGCCCTCAGCCTCTGCACATGTTAGTCTATGTTACCTGCTGCAGCCCTTCTCATTTGGTTGGACTGTGTCGTGAAATGTCCCCGCAGGTATACACCGGTGGTGTAGAGTGCGGAAGAAACCTGTGTGTATGCTTCTTGCTCACATTACAGTACTGTTCAGGTGCGGGCTGGCCATGTCATCTGCTGATTGTGCTGATCATCACCTGTTTGTGCAGCCAGTACACCCTGACTACCCCACCACTGCTGTTGTCCCTCCCAATGTCACCAGGCAGGTATAGACACACCCTTAGCTTAGGCATGCTAAGGCAGGAGCACTCCCGAGGAACAGTTCTGCAATGTACGTACAGTGTGCCTGACCCCCCTCCCATGCTGTCAACT